>NC_142930.1:109556223-109568723 GCF_046866305.1 Octopus bimaculoides | reverse complement strand
TGAAGTTTGCTTTCTAACCACATCACCACCTAATGGTCCTTGGGTGACTTTAGCAGGGTCAACCTTCTGCATGGATGCCAACCAACTCAGGAAGGAACCAGACTTCTGGGAACACAGTAACTTGAGAACAACTTTCCTCCAACTGACATGGGTATCAATCCACACCGCACTCCCATTCCCAGCTGAAGATCTCCATTTTGGCTCCGAACCATCAAGGATTCAATGTAAGATACTCGAGTGTCTGGGAATGAGAAATGGGATGGTCAAAAGTTGCCTTGGTCAGATGGAGACCAAAAGACTGACCCAATCACCTGTGAATGCGAAGAAACAAACCATAGTATGGAGAACTGCCTTATCTGTCTCTTTCTACCTGACCCCTTCCTTACCTGTCTCCTCCTGCCTGATCTGTTTCCTTCTATCTGTCCCCTTCTGCCTGATCTGTCTCCTTCTACCTGACCCCTGCTTTACCTGTCTCTTACCTGAGCCCTGCCTTCTCTACCTCCTTCTACCTGAGCCCTGCCTTATCTGTCTCCTTCTGCCTGACCCCTCCCTTATTTGTCTCTTTCTGTCTGATCCATGCCTTATTTGTCTCCTACCTGACCCCTCCCTTATCTGTCTCATTCTGCCTGACCCCTGTCTTATCTGTCTCCTTCTACCTGACCCCTGCCTTATGTCTCTCCTTCTACCTGACTCCTGCAGATTTCAGTAAAAACTGAAAGAACTGTGTTAAGAAACTTATATAACCCACACACTTCAAAGAATCAGAAGCCATGACAATTCTGACTTTGGGAAATTATTCGAGACATTGTTATCCAATTTGTCCTTCTGTTTTTAAGATGTAATTTGTCATTTGAAAAAGAATTAGTAGCTATTTCTAGGAGGTTGAACTGCTACTTATAGACTCCTTGGTTAGATCACTAAACTTGTAGCTTCTTTGACAAGTAGTCAAGTACATTCTGTAGAGTTGTTCTAGTGAAATATATGGCAATAGAAATATAGTTTATGGTGCTGACGCAGCTTCCCATTCATATTTTCATCAATGCAAGTAATTAGGACTGGGTGGCTTATTTAAGGTATTATCAAAGATTTGGCATGTCTATTGATTCGGAAGATGAAAATGTGTGTATTTGTGAGAGTATATGTGCGTGTGTGTGCGTGTGTGTGTGTGGGTGTGTGAGTATGTACGTGTGAGTATATATATATATATATGAGTGTGTGTGTGTATGTGTGAGTATATATGAATGTGTGTGTGTGTGAGTATATATGTGTGAGTGTGTATGCGTGTGTACAGACATACAATACATACATACAGATATCAAGAAAATATTGATGTGTAAGCATAAATATACATACAAGTATATGTGTGTGTGTGTGTTTGTGTATGTTGGTGTGTATGTGTGTGTGTATGTATGCCTGAACACACATACATGAATGCATACATATAAATATTGCTCTGAGTGATTTTTGTTTTGTGTGTGTGTGTGTGTGTGTGTGTGTGTGTGTGTGTGTGTGCGTGCGTGCGTGTACGTGTGCATATGAGAGAGAGAGAGAGAAAATGTAGGTATGTATGTACATGTGTGTACATGTGTGTGTATGTACATTCATGTGTCTGTATGAATGTAAGTGTGAAGGGGAGCAGTTTCGTGTAGTGCATGGCATCCATTCGTATCAGATTGAGTCATTTCATTTCGCTTCATTTCTAAAACTTAGAGTTTCTGACTTGTCTTTCAATACACAGGAAATGGGGAATGGTGCTTAACTGAATTAACCTCAACACTCAACAGGAAAAGGATTTCTTTGATGCCAACATAATATACCATTAAGAATTATGAGATACTTTCACTTTACATACATACATACTTATACATAAAGATGTATATATATATATATATATATAAAATATACATACATATATCCACATTATAAGATATATATTATACATATACTCATACATACAAACTATATACATATATAAACTCTATACATATATACACATAAGCTATATTCATATATATATATACAAGCACACACATTTATGTATATGTGCATTCATATATATACTAAGCATATACATACACATGATCATTTTACATTACCCTTTCTATGTTTGAATGGGTTGAACAGGTCTACTCCACAGCATTTCACCACATTCTGCACTTATTTCTTTCATGACACTCACCACCCTGCTATTAGCCATTATCTTCAAACATTTCCCTTGGTTCACCTCTTTTGCAGGATCCTTCCATTTTCATTCCTTAGAACTTTTCACCCAACTGCCATTCTTCAAACCCATCACATATCCTCACCGCAGGTAAAGCTTTTAAAAAATGTTTCCAAGCACACTACAGTTCCTTCTTTTCAAACACAGACCAAGACCTTTGTGTGACCAAGACCTTTGGAAATATGCTGTGCGTGAGAAGATCCGGCAAGCCAAGTGAGACCATAATCCGAGGCCTCTGCTAGAAGTGTAGCCAGTCCACTTATGCATGACATTCCTTCATTGGACACTAAACTCTGCTTGCGAAGACCTGTTGAGGCAAGTGAAATCGAAATTGAACCAAATTCAACGACTGGCACCCATGCCAACCTCTCCTTCATTGGACACCAAACTCGGCTTGCGAAGACCTGTTGGGGCAAGTGAAATTGAAATCGTGATGGCACGAGCACCGACCAAGCGTGACCATTGCCACAGCAGCTGTCTGGCTTCTGTGCCAGTGGCACATAAATAGCACCCTTTGAGCATGATCGTTACCAGCATCACCTTATTGGCACTTGTGCTGGTAGCATGTGAAAAAAACATTCGAGTGAGGCCGTTGCCAGTGCTGCTGGACTGGCTCCTGTGCAGGTGGCACGTAAAAAGCACCATTTTGAGTGTGGCCATTGCCAGCACCGCCTGACTGGCCTTCGTGCCGGTGGCACGTAAAAGCACCCACTACACTCTCAGAGTGGTTGGCGTTAGGAAGGGCATCCAGCTGTAGAAACACTGCCAAATCAGATTGGAGCCTGGTGTAGCCATCTGGTTCACCAGTCCTCCGTCAAATCATCCAACTCATACTAGCATGGAAGGTGGACGTTAAATGATGATGATGATGATGATGATTCTTACTCTCAGGTCATTGTTTTTTCCTCATGTTACATATCCACCAGAGGATTCTCTCTTCTTTTCTGTCTTCTTTCACATCTTCATTCAGTGTCCACAAATGATGAAGATGTCCATGTTTTGGTTTCAAGCAAAATTGTACTTTCATACCCAGTCATGGTACAGCTTATGTTTCACTTGGTTAGAATCCTTTTGTTGCAAGCAGCAGTAATATAGAGTTTCCTGAATCTTACTCTGACCACTACTACGTTTCCAACACAGCCATCTGAACTGCTGTTTGTGTTAACCAGGGAGCCAGATGCTGTCGACTGTTTTTAGCTTCTCTTGCAAGCATTTGAAAGAATTCATTGCTTGGGAACACATACTGCTAACTACTGTTGTGTATCTGTTATGAATGAAGTGTTTCTTCTCTATCAACCTGACAGTGATGTCACAGCATCTTTTACATACTCATTACTTACATCAAGTTTAAAAGTATATAATTCCTACACAATTCTTTTCAACATATCAAGTGTGACCACATGCTGAGACTTTCATCTTTGCTGGGTTTGCTTTTATATCACTTCACTTTAAACTGTTTTCAGATTTGGACATTTTCCTATAATTCTTCAACTGATTTAGCAATGCAAACTAAGTCTTTAACATACAGAAGATCTCACAAAATTTGTAGTCCTGTTCTCTGTTAAGGTGGTACAATTCCTTCTGACACATTCAGAACTTGAGACATGAAGTTCTATTCGTCTCTAGAACATTCCCATTACTCTTTAAGCAAATGGAAATGATATTGCTGCTGATACACCAGACATTGAGACAACATCTTCCTCTGCTACTTGGTTAATTATACAATTGGTTAGTTGTGACTAGTTCATGCCATACTTCAAATATTTTCAACATTTCTAGAATAATCTGTTAACCATCAATAGTGGGTCCCTCTACTGGATCTACATAAAGTAGATCTCTCTCTCTCCCACATTTGCTTCAGTAAAAAACTTTTAAAGTAGTTGTATGCTGTATGCTTTTTAAGTAGGTGCACCGCTTTCTGTCAGCCTTGACACATTTCCTGTGTCCGACAGGAAGCGGTGCAGCTTCCTAGGTCTAACCAACAGTAGTATTATTCCCGTCAGGGGGCTGTCAAATTAAGTTGACAGCATACAGCTACTTCATCGTATCACTACTGCATAAATCTCTCTGAGAGATTTAGAAATATATTATTTCTAAAAACTTTTTAGCATTTCCATGCATCTTTCTTTGCAATGTTAGCAACAAGTTCACCATTATCCTTTCACACAAACTATCCATCAACAATGTCCTGATTTATATTGCCACACTGCTTTGTTGTATTGGTTCTTTCACACTTCTGATCCTTGCTCCTCGTTAGATATACTTGATGTCTTGCTTTTCACCTACCTACCTGGTATCATTCCTTGTTCTACATCTTTCTTCCATTCTATTCTCTCTAGAGCTGCCTCTAAGCTTTATAGATTTATAGATTTATACATCATACTGATGAGACACAGAACTGTATACAGCTCCAGTGTCAGTTTTGACATGGTTTCTATGGCTGGATGCCCTTCCTAAAACCAATTACTTTACAGAGTGGACTGCATGCTTTTTGTTCATGACATTGGCACAAATGAAGTCATTGAGTAACTAGCAAGCCAAGAAAAGATAAAAGCTCCCTGAACTGAGTGTGGGTGTATTTGAGAGCAGCACACTATTTGTGGACTGGAGTATAACAAGATCTCTGCCTATGCATGAGCAAACATACACACACATACACGTGCATATAGGCTTGTATGGCATACCATGTAAAGCACACTCTACAAGCTCATTCAATTCACGCAATATCTGAGCATGAATCTTGAAGTAACTCACATATGTCTTCCTGGACCACTGAACACTACACTGTTTTTTTCTTTCACTGTTTTTTTTTTCATTCACTCTCCTTTTATTTTTCCCCTCTTATTCCTTTCTGTCGAAGAGCGTAGTCTCGAAACATAAAGGACTTTTCCATTTTTCTCAAGTGTCAAACTAAAACACCTTGTTCCTACACCTGATTTCGTTTTTGTTTTTCTGTAAATTCGAACTATATATATACACACACATACATACATACATACATACATACATACATACATACAACAGGCTTTCATTCAGTTTCTGTCTACCAAATCTAGTCTCAAGGTTCTGGTAAGCTCAAAGTTACAATAGAAAACATCCAAGCCGCCACACAGTGGGATTGAACTTGAAACCACATGGATGGAAAGCAAACTTTTTAACCATACCACAGCCATGAATGTATATATACCCATACTTGTAATAAATCATTTAAGCATATTCTTGCCAGTTGCTATAACAAACTTGAAAAGAGTAGGAAATAGAGATAGTAAATGAATCCAATCTGGAGTCTGTGCAGAAAGCAATATATATCAAGTTGAAAGTCAAGCAAAGGGCATTAAGTTTATCAATGTTCTAACTCATGATGATGGAAGAGAGAAGACACTTTCTTTCATGCCATGTTAGCTGTTAAACTTGATATCACCTGTGTCTGATGTGATTTGATATATTGAGGCTGAGCTAAAGATGGACAGAAACAAAGAGGTGGTGTTATCAGATTGCTGTGTGTAGTTAATGAACAAGTCATGTAAATTAAATAGCTAAAAATAATTGGCTAATTATAATCAGTGGAGATTAGATTAAAGACAGTGAGGAAAGCAATTAGAGAAAGGGAAATCTTCAGGGTTTTTGAGAATAGTTACCAAGATGAGATGTTGAAAGTATTAGAAATGGGTTGCTATCATTAGTTTCTCACTTAGCTAATTTCCATTGAAAGCTGTCCCTGTTGACTGGCATAATGTTAAAACCCTCTACATAACTACTCTGAAGATGGGGTTCTTAAAGGCAGTAATGGATTAAGAAATAAGAGTGATAGAAAAGATGAACAGAACAAACGAAATGGCTTTGCTTCAATTCTCTTCCCTGTTTTGTTTCTTGTTTGTTTTTTAAACACTTTAGTCAGGAATGAAAGCAGTATTTATAACCTCTGAGACCGGCAGAAGTTTAGGAAAAAGGTATTCTCAAACCAAAGATGCAAGGAAGGAATAGATAAGTAACTCAATATGATGTCAGAACAAATATATGAAGGGAGCTTTAAAATTCTTATTTCTTTATTGCCTACAAGGGGCTAAACATAGAGGGGACAAACAAGGACAGACAAAGAGATTAAGTCGATTACATCGACCCCAGTGCGTAACTGGTACTTAATTTATCGACCTCGAAAAGATGAAAGGCAAAGTCGACCTCGGCGGAATTTGAACTCAGAACATAACAGTAGACGAAATACCTTTAAGCATTTCGTTTGGCACACTAACGTTTCTGCCAGCTCGCTGCCTTAAAAACTCTAAACAGAGAAGCAGAGGGAGTAAAGATTTTTGCCAACATAACATGGCAGTCCTAGTTTAGGATGAATGTTGCTGTAATTTAGCCCCAGGAGACATTGTCTCCAACTGGCTATACGACACAATCTATGTTCTTTTATTTTCAAACAAGGGAATCTAGCTAAATTACAGCAACATTCATCCTAAACCAGGACTGCCATGTTATGTTGGCAAAAATCTTTACTCCAAAGTACTGTTGCTGAATATCTTTCATTGTGAGATTTAAAAATAGTAATTTTCTAGAGAAGCAGATGCTCTATAGGAATCACATGATAAACCACATGAACCATTCTTTTTTATAGGTTAGTCAGGAAAAGGAACATTTATAGACTCTCCAAGACTAGCAAAATCAGTGCTGTCAATGTTCTTTGTGAACAGCTGCAGATGAAACATGGCCTAGGAGGGGATTCCAGGAGGCTGTCATTTTCAGATGGAATACTGGGTAATAGCAAGTATTGTGAGACCTGTAGAGTGGACAGAATATAGGTAATGAGAAGAAGCAAGATTAAATGACAGTAAAGAAATATGTCAGAGTTTCGAGTGTGTTGGAGAATCAGCTGATATCAATGAGTTAAGATGAAATATTTTATAGCCATATATAGGAAGGCTGGTGCTTGTGAGTTGCAGGTTTTAGTATGCATGGATTAGAGGACACCAAGTGAGATCATTAGGCATTGTGAAGCTCAGCATTTACAATGGCTTTAAGGATTATATTTGTGTATTATCCCCAAACAATGACATCAGAGAGAATGATGACTTCAAAAAGGGGTGAAGTGAGATTACTCTCCTCAATGCCAGAAGAGATAATCAAAGAGTTTTTGGTAGCGGAAAGAGTTAAGAGAACACAGTGGAGGCAACAAATGTTCAGAGAAGTGTGGAGAAGGGAGTCACTGAGCTAGGGTAAGTGGAAGTACTTGTTGCTGATATTCAGGTGAGAGAGGTCAGAGAGTGGAATGTATATGCAGAAACCACTTTTCAGAATGAAATTTGCATCCAAGAATATAAGTTGGAAGTAGAGGAAGAATCATTTTGGTAGCATTGACGTATCACTGCTACTATGACAACCACCATTATTCCTTCTTTAAGTATAACTTTGAAAGTGGAGACAATGGAGTGAAGATTCAACTAGATGAAATCTCCAAGCAGTTTAAGAGCAAATGTCTCTGATATCCAAGTGGTTAAGAAAGTGTCAACAGAAGGGTACCCAAGAGTCATTACCTGCATGTGGCCCTTAAATTCTTACACTAAAGAGTGTAAGAAGGGCCAAACACTTGCCTGAGTGGGGTTTCTTCAGCCCCTGAAATTGCTGGCCTTGTGCCAAAATTTGAAACCAATATTTTACTTACAAGGCTTTGGTTAAACCAGAGCTGTGAGAAAAGATATTTTCCCAAAATACGGTGCGTTAGGATTGAACCTGAAATCATGTGGTTGAAGAACAAACATCTTAACCACACAGCCATGCCTGGTGACAAATAGGAAACAACGATTATTTGCCTTTGGCATCTTACAATCAGGATTGAGTTGGATTATATTTAATTAATTCTTTTGTCTTCATAACAATGAATAAAATTTGGCATTTGGCATTAAGAGACTTAATGTATTTACTTTAAACTAAGTATTAGTATTAATATCTATGTTTAAAACATTTTTCCTTAAAAAGCACTTTATTAGTAAATCATCATCGTCACCATTTTTGATACTGTTAACTGCCAATGCATCTGTGCAGTCAGCACATTTTGGCTATGTCCCTATTATCATTACAATCATTTCCTCTCATTTTTTCATTATTATCATTATTATTATTATTATTATTATTATTATTATTACGTTTCACAAATGTTGCGATATTAAAATACTGAGCTTAAAAGAATATTTAAAAGCCATTAATTTCGATTTTCCTTCATTTTTTTCTTCTTTACTCTCTTTCTTTTTTCGTATTATAATCCTTATTTAATATTCTATTATTATTGAAAATGGATTTCAATTAAACTTCAAAGGGAAAACATATTATTTTATTGACTTCATGCTTAATACATACACTTTTACTAGTTTATAATAGTTGCAAGGAAAAAAACTGCAATTATGCCTTGTTCCATGTTTAACTCTTTTTAATCTTTATTTGAAAGTGTCTAACAGCAGTAATTTCACTCTTTTCTCAGTTATGCAGTTCAAAAGGCAATGAAAATTTACATACGCATTCAACATAAAAATCATATTCTGTCAACGACTGTATGTAATTTTCTTTTTCTCTTGGAAATCAATGTTTTACTTTTAGCTTTGATATTTACATGTACTCATGTGTTTATTCATAAGTTGGCTATTCTTTCTAAAGCAAACAATTACATTCTTATGAAATCTGATCGCAGCCATTAGTTAATCTCTCTCTCTCACTTTCTCTCCCTCTCTCTTTCTCTCTATCTATTCCTCTCTGTCTCTTCCACAATTATGAAAATGGTATCCATACTTCCAAACTTAGTTATTGTAATTGTACGCTATTCATCTCTTTCACCTTTACTCCTTTTATCATCATCCTTACAGTGCTTTACACCTAGTCGCTTTCTATGAATAATTTAATTAATCCTACATTTACAAGAGCAGAACCTGTCTGATAGAGATATCTCTCTCCATTAATGAGGGAAACATGAACCAATGAAAGAGTTCTAATGTATCTATATGAAATGCTAGAGATGACAACCAAACTCTCCCTCAACTCACATCTAACACCAGTAAAAGGATACATCGGATAATATAGTCTGAACTACACAAAGCATAAACAAAAATGGAATTGCCATGGTTGGAATACATTCCATCATAGATCTGTTCAATCATGGCAGATGTACAAGTATATTACAAACAAAAAGACTCCATCAGCATTTATTCTACTATCAGGTGCAGGTATGGCTGTGTGGTAAGAAGTTTGCTTCCCAACCACATTGTTCCAGGTTCAGTCACACTGTGTGGCACCTTGGATACTTTCTATTATAGCCTTGGGCCAGCTAAAGCCTTGTGAGTGGATTTGGCAGACAGAAACTAAAAGAAGCCTGTCTCTTTGGGATTCCTTAAAGACAATGTCACCTTCATATAATTAAGGTATCTTCGGCCAGGTGAGTAGCAAGCTGAGTACTCCTCATTGAGTAATTATTACACCAGAGGATCTTCTAGCTAGGAAACATATGTAGCCTGGATTTTACCTGTTGCACTGCTGTAGAAACTCTGCCAAATCAGATTGGAGCCTGGTGTAGCCATTGGGTTTCATCAGTCCTCAGTCAAATCGTCCAACCCATGCTAGCATGGAAAGCGGACATTAAACGATGATGATGATGATGATGATTCATAGCAACTCTAAACATTGTTTTCAGCTAATTGAACTTCAATATGGAAAAAAGCCTACAACCTTCAACACCAATAAATTAGTATTGTTCCTGAACGTTGATTTTTATACCTATCATCAACTGCTTAAAGTTCATAAACTTCCTGCATTTAGATCTTTCGTTCTTATTATTACACACATGTGTACATATTCTGATCAATAAGTATCCGGACTGTTGCCATAGTAACGAAGCTAAATCACACAGAGTGAAGCTGCTTGGCACAGATTGGCCTCAGGCTCTGCTTTGCATGCGCACTAAGTTTTAACGTTCTAGCTCACTTCCACTGACTGTTTACAGCAGTGCTTGGAAGGAAGGTGTGTAGTGTGTGATCGCTGCATTGACCATGACAAAGTTGAGCAGAGAGTTTGCATCAAATTTTGCCAAAAGCTTGGCGATACCTGCTCAGAGGCCTACGCAAAGTTTTCAAAAAGCTTTCATCTTCCTCGACACAATCAAGGAGATCTTGTGCAACTGAACCTGAGTGTCATTTTGTTCAGCTGATAGCAATTTGGGGCACAAACATGGCAGACATGTGTCTCATACCAAAATCTTCAGAGATAATGGACTGAACTGAACCGTAATTAATCTGCACATCCTCTGATAACTCATGGATAGTAATTTGACGATTTCCCATCACAGCTGCACGCACATCAGCAATGTTTTTCTCAGTTCTGCTAGTTGCGGGTCTCCCAGTACGTTCGTCACTATTGACAATTTTTGACCATCTTGGAAACGTCTGAACCACTCATACACTTCTATGCAGCTCATACTCTCCTCTCCATACACTTTCTGCAACCTAGTATACACCTCTAAGCAGGTATCACCATGACAACATTCTCTGTCATGGTCAATGTGACGATCACATGCTACACATGTTCCTTCCAAGCACTGCTCTAAACAGCAGAATTGAGGTAGAATATGAAAACTTAGTGAGCATGCACAACAGAGCCCAAGGTCAATATTTGCCAAGCAGCTTTACTCTGCATATTTTAGCTTCATTACTATGGCAACAGTCTGGATACTTATTGATCAGATCTTGCACACACACACACACACACACACACACACACACACACACACACACTATTGATAAATGAAAATTTATTAAATACAGATGTGGTTTAATCTTATATATACATACATTGACAACAAAAGACAAACCAGTGTAGCAGCCTCTTCATGGCTACATATAGCAGCCAAATCTCCCTCAAAGTATATTATCACATCTTTTACAAAGAACACATTGGCCAATGTAGTTGGTGACACGCAATTCTCAATAAAAGGATAAAATAGTCATGGCTGGCTTCAATACATTTGATCACATGACTGCCTGGTCAAGGCTGGCTTAAGGATAACAAACAGTAACAACAGAAAATACAGCCTCTGTACCACTTTTGGAACCAATAAACATTTTTAAATGTTTTAAGAGAATCAAATATCTAATATAACAGACATTGTAGGTGCATCATGGCTATGTGGTTAAGAAGCTTGCTTCCTAATCATGTGGTTTCAGGTTCATTCCTGCTGCAAGGCATCTTGGCCTAGTGTCTATAGCCCTGGGCTGACCAAAGCCTTGTGAGTGGATTTAATTGATGGAAACTGAAAGAATCCCATCAAGTGTGTGTGTGTGTGAGGGAGATAGAGAGAGAGAGAGAGAGAGTTTGTATGTAACCTTATCTCAATATCACATGATAGCTGTAAATGAGCATTCCCAACAAACGTGATGCAATATTCCTGCATTTATTAAGGCAGTGAGCTGGCAGAATCATTAGCACACTGGATAAAATGCTTAGCAGTATTCCATGTCTTTACGTTCTGAGTTTCAAATTCTGCCGAGGTCAAGTTTACCTTTCATCCTTTCCAGGTAGATAAATTAAGTACCAGTTGCATACTGGGGTCAATCTAATTGACTGGTCCTCTCCCCCAAAATGTTAGGTGTTGTGCATAGCATAGAAAAGTATATTGTTCATTTCCAGTCTTCAGTGCAAAACATGTCTGGCTATAAGGAAATATTACCTTGCTTGGAAACAGGTGGGTATTGGTAACAGGAAAACCATCCAGCTGTAGAAAACCTGCCTCAGCAAATTTTGTCTGACTCATGCAAGCATGGAAAAGTGGACGTTATGAGAAGGATGATGATGATTAATTATTGTGTTGATTGAAAAGTCTTGCAATATTTTGGTAACTTTTTTGCTTTGTTCATTAGATTACACCAAAAGCAGCCTAGCATTTAAAGTAGAGGCCATCTTTCTGTCAGTTTTTTGATCCCGTGTCAATACCTGTTCTTGTCCTTCAAGGTAAAGAGCTCTTTCACTGAACCTTCCATGTCCTCTTGGCTGATGAAGCATCATGATCACAGGAAGTGAGCCATGGATTGGAACAAGTAATAATCAGCAAATAGTTATCAAAATATTGACTCTACACAATATTCTGACTCTACACAATACTTTGACTCTACACAACATTTTGACTCTACACAATATTTTGATTCTATACAACATTTTGACTCTACACAATATTTTGACTCTACACGGTATTTCAAGACAGAGTGTTAGAATGTCATCTTCAAGAAAATTACTCGATGCAGAAACT
>NC_142930.1:109541223-109551223 GCF_046866305.1 Octopus bimaculoides | reverse complement strand
TGGATTAAGAATGAATTTATATCAAGACAGTTTTGTTAATTCCTCACTTCTCTGCATTGTCAACAAGTTTCATATCTACAGGTGATGTTTTTAATCTTTAAAAATATTCTATTTGAAATATATGGCGTTTTATTTTTTGAATGATGAGTAACTTTTGTAAAGAAAAAACAGCAGAGATGCTTTGTCCTGCGCAAAAACCACAGGAGTTATTTAAAGGTATTAGAAGTTCTTATGGTGAGTAAAGCAATCACAATGCTAAAAACCATTTTTACCTTCAGCAGGTATCTCAAGGCTATAAGCATTTCACCCTGTTTACCTGTATGCTTTCACCTGAGTAAGGCAAGAAGGACTGAATTAGCCTTCACTTACAATGAATGGGTTCAATCTGTGAGCTGTCGTTAACCATAATCATCTTCACCTGGTCTCAGGTATCTTGTCTATCTCTCTGGTGGATGTCTCCAGTTGTTTGGTGTGCTTATTACTGGAACCCAATTATAATGGAAAACTTCAGCAGCTGACTTCCAACAGTGAATAAAGCCATGGGCCATCGTTTGACAAGAGCTTCATCAATCAGATCTTGAGGAGAAATATTAATTCTGTCCTCCCATGACACAAGGAGTTCACCTACGAGTGACAATCATTTTAAAACTTCTGGATAGAAGAACCATATCTGGTTTGAGCGATGTTACTGCCACCTCTTATGATTCTGTTCTTTCTCTCTATTTGCATCTCTCATTCTGAAGACCAAATCAGTAACACATTATAAAACAATGATATTTGCAGAAATAAAAAGGCCATCGAAACAGAGATCAATGAGTATGGAAATAAGCTGAGTGAAATAAAGCTGTCTAATTCTCTAAATAATTCCACTTTGATCTATGCCAAGCAGGGTACAATCTTATACATTTACTTTACGGTTATTCAATTAGTATTCCTTTTTATATAATAAACATCATAATTTCTGATGAGATCATACATGATAAGACTGAAACACTTCCCGAGTTGTCTCTGGCACTTCTTACCTTTTATCTTTTAGTTGTTTCAGTTATTAGACTGTGGCCATGCTGGGACACTGTTTTGAAGGATTTTAGTCAAATGAATCAACCCCAGTAATTATTTTATCAAAACCCACTACTTATTCTATTGGTCTCTTTGGCCAAACCACTAAGTTACACTGATGTAAATACACCAACACTATCATTTTAAGGTCTACTTTTACATGTCTGCAAAAGTTAGATGAAATTCAGTGAAGAAGATTTTAATGCAGCCAGATGCCCTTCATATAGCCGACTCTTCCTGTTTCCAAGCAAGGTAATATCATGGCTGGACATGATTTCACAGTGGACTGCAAATGAAGGACGTTGTTTGTAAGACAGACATGCTTGTTTATATCTCTTGCATGATGTCAAGAAAAGGAGACATAAACACACATATATTCATGTATGTAAAAAAAATAAAGTTGGGAGATATGAGAGGTAAATATATATAAATTTAACCCATGTAACTTCAATAAAGTTACAGCCGTTTCACAAACCACTACAAATATTAATTTCAGTATGGAAGAAATAATACATACACATTTTCATTAATGTGTATGCTCAGCATTATGCTATACAATTATATATTAAAAAATTAATGCAAATGAAGCTAGCTCGTCAGATCACTGGGATGTCGTGCTTACACTAAAAATCCAACTCAATTCACCATGTTATTCCAATGATCTAATGAGCTATCTTTCTTTATTTGCATTAATTTGTGAATATACAATTGTATTTTATAATGCTAAGCATTATATTAATGCAAACTTGTATGCATAATGTCTTCCATACTGAAATACTAAAAAGAAGATGGTTGTGAAATGGCCATAATCCAATGGTAATCACATGGTGAAATAAATATATATTCCCCTCTCATAACTTCTGACTTTATGGTTTTATATATTCCTCATGAAATAATTGCATTGACTGGATTTTCCAAATTTCCAGTTGCTTAGGAATACACTTCTTTCTAATTGATTACTATGGGAACTGATAGCTGAGTCTGTTAGAGGAGCTTTCTGTGACAGCTGTACAATTTTATAAATCCACATCTTATACTACTCATATGTGTGTGAGAGAGAGAGAGAGAAGGTGCATGGCTCAGTGGTTAAGATGCTGCACTCACAATTGCGAGACCGTGGGTTCGATTCCCAGACTGGGCTTTGCGTTGTGTTCTTGAGCAAAAAACTTCATTTCAGGTTGTTCTGCAGTCATTTCGTCATCTGACAAGTGGTACCTATTGCACCTGTACAGATAATGTCGATTTGGTGAAGAGAGTGAGCTTATGTATACACAAACATTTGATCACTATAAACAAATCATCTGTGTAGTTGTTCAGTAAGAAATTGTTGAAAAACACTCATATGTCGACTAACGACAGGAGAGTCCATTATATATAATATAACAACAAACAAGACGAGGACAAATATCAGTCAAATAGAATAATGTAAATAATGTACATAATTCCTCATCTCTTAAATATAGAACTAAGGCTTCTTTTAGTTTCTGCCAACCAAATCCACTCACAAGGCTTTGGTCAGTCCAGAGCTATAGCTGAAGACACTTACCCAAGGTGCCACACAGTAGGACTGAACCTGAAATTGTTAACTACACAGCTATGCCATGCTTTATCGTAGTAGCTAAAAGCATTTCAATCTGATATTACAAAGTAGAGAATATTTTGAACAGAAAGACACACACATGTACAAACAGGACATGACAGCATCTCAGATACACAGATATTTAAAACTCTTTGTTAAATGATGAAATAATTAACACTTGATTATAATTAGAAACATGCATGTACTGAATCAAGACAAAGCAAAAGAAATAGATAGCTATTCAGAAGAGACAAGTGGAAATTAATTTTACGTTACATAGTAAAGAATGAATATTTGACACCAACTTTTCTAGCAATGGTGACAGAAATATTGCATGAGAGAACATGCTGTCGTATTTAACACTCATAATCTCTGCCTCTGGTCACTATGATAAATTATCTATCAACACTCATGGGTCATTTCATTCTGTACATCAAATTATAAATATGTATACTGGTTATCTTTCCAAAACATGAATAATTTTCAAATATGTAATTTCCAAAATGTCTACATCCACATGCAAAGTTTTATCAATCATAATGCCTGCAAACCTTTTAGATTCAACAAAACAACCACAGTTTTCAAAATGTTTCAACATTGAAAACAAATACATTGATTAATATCATTCCACTTGATTTGATTCGCAGCAGAAACACGTTCGCACTTCGTGGTTTATCCATTTTGCTTGTAAATGCAAGCAAAATGGATAAATTTTGCTTGTAATTTCTTATTTAGAGTTTTGTGAAACCTTTATATTTATGCAGGTTCAATATGGCTGGCATTAAATATTGACATAGAAAACAATATACAAAGACATCAAATCTCACTTGGAAAACCAGCTCTGCTTCTAACAGATAAACAAGTAAAATAATACCAACACAGATGATGATGGTGGAAATAATAACAATGATAATATTGCTTTCTTTTACTTGCCACAAGGGCATCAGATCAGAGGGATATTAAAAGGACAGTCGGCAATTTCTGTGTAAGTTTTCATAAAAGATAGGAGGAAGAAAGGGAGAGTGGGGGTTGATGAGTTGAAAGTATACTTATCACACAAAGTATGTGAACAGATCGATTATACAGTGCTCTTGGGAGAAGAGAACCCCCAACTAGAGCAAATCAAGGAACCTCAGATCCAGGATCATCCTGACCACGAAAGGGAATATGCCCTTGCTTAACTGTTACTCTCCAATTCACAGATGCATGTTTAGGAATGGTCCATGGACCTTAATCCTTTTCACCAGTTACCCACCTTTTGGCAAAGCACATCCCTCTCCACCCTAACTATCCTTTCCAATAAAAACTTAGAAAAATTGGTGAGCGCTTGACTGAAGAGGTAGTCAACTTCATCCTCAATCCTTCCAGACTTCTTTCATCAAAGCCACTAGACAGAGGGATAACACCACTTGCCCTTCTTTGTTCAAATTCCGTGCTGGGGTGATCGAAATGATACACTCAATGGATAGGTGGATTCATCCAATACACAACAACAGCGGTTGAGCATAACTCCACAAATATTGCTGTGCTCGAATACAGCATCTGTGTCTTTTATTCTTCTATTTGTTTCAATCATTTAACTACAGCCATGCTGGAGCACTGCTTTTAGTCAAATAAATCAACTGATTGGAAGTGTTATCATGTACATTGCTTTGCCTTGGTATAAAAGATGGGCTACAACAAGCTCAATACCACAGATTTGCTTGTCAGTTACTTGACCTTAACCAGCTGAGTATGTCCCTTGGTGGCTGGCAATATGGACATCTCTGATCACAAACAGAAGTAGTGGGGGAGCATCATAGCCATGTGTTGAGAGGAACTCTTTAGATGATTCACCTCTGGAAATATGGGTGTTTTGTTCAACATCCTTAAACAACCCTTATTCAAAGACCTTTTGAATGGGATGGGCTACTCAGCCTAAAGAAAATTCTAACTGGGTCCCACCTGCAAGGTCATGCGCTGCTAATCTTGATATGAGATCACCATGTTGCACACATATGGTTGTAATGCATGCGGCTGGTCTACCCTTATCAGACATGTAGTCATGATAGGTATACTGGGCTTCATATATTTTACTCTAGTGTCACTTTGACGGCATGCAATGCTCTCTCACTCAATAATAATAATAATAATAATAATAAGGGTGGAGCACTTTCAGAAAACAGCACTGCTTGGAACCACTTGAATACTCCGGATGGTGCTCAAAAAATAAGAGATGTAGTGAACAACTGACACCATAGTACATCTCCGGCATTAGAAGCTGTGCAAAGACAATAGAAATAATAATAATAATTCTTTCTTTTATGAGCACAAGGCATTAAATTGGGGAGTAATGGGCCAGTTGATTAGATCGACCCCAGTACACAACTGGTACTTAATTTATCAACCTCGAAAGGATGAAAGGCAAAGTTGTCCTTGGCAGAATCTGAACTCAGAACGTAGCAGCAGACGAAATACCGCTTAGCATTTCACCCAGTATGCTTACGATTCTTCCAGCTCGCCACCTTAATAATAATAATAATAATAATAATAATAATGGATAAGAAACATGCAGCATAACATCACATGTAAAATCAGCTGTAAAACATCACACTGCAGCATGTTGAAAGCAGATCTATTTCTTGATCTTCCAACACTGACTGAGATTAGATGCAATTTGCCAATATTTCTTTTCTTTACAAAAAAAAATTGTAAGTAAACCATTTTTCATGTGAATAATGTTGTCAATATAAAACAAGAAATAACAAGCAAAGACAAAATTCATTTCTGATTCTATTATTCTAGTCTTATTCTTACATAAACATTATTTTAAACTTAACAAAATACACTAACGTGATTATTTCGTTGCTTTAATTTTTTTTTTATTCCTGGCTTCAGAGAAATTTCTGTAAACTTTATTTATATTTACACACACACACACACACACACACACACACATACCTATATTCTATTTTAATCTTTTTCAATTTGAACACCATTTTGTCGTTATTGTCAAATCTAATGTTTTGTTTTGTTTTGTTTTTAAATTCAGCTAAAATATAATCTTCGTCATCATTTTAAGACCCACTTTTCTGTGCTTTAACAAAATTCATTCTGGCAGATTTTCGACAGTTGGATGCCATCCCTGTCACCAACCCTCACCTATTTCCAGACATATTTCCTCGGAAGACTGGAAATAAATGAAACCAGTTGTATGATGCTGAAACATGTTTGGGAGCTAGCAGAAACATTAGCACACCAAGTGAAATTCTTAGTGGCATTTCATTTGTCTTTATGTTCTGAGTTCAAATTCTGCCAAGTTTGACTTTACCTTTCATCCTTTTGGAGCCGATAAATTAAGTACCAGTTATGTACTGAGGTCGATCTAATCAACTGGCCCCCTCCCCAAAAATTTTGGGCCTTGTGCCTAGAGTAGAAAAGAATGTCAAGGCAAAAAAACAGGAACACACATATATATGCAGGCATGTGTGTGTATGTTTGTGTGCATGAAGGGGTGCTGAAAAGTTCCTGGCTTTAAGGATCTCACGAAAGGCCTGGCTGGAGACCCAACCTTCTGAGTTCTTTTACAGGGCTTACAAAAACTGAAGGACCACTACAATGAGTGTGAGTATGTTGGATAAAATCATAATTAATTGATCTTGTATTTTCATTTACCCAAAGCCAAGAACTTTTCAGTACTCACTTCTACATATACATGTAAATATACACACAGCTGTCCAATAATTTTTCATATATTTCTATATATTAAGCAATAGAGTGTGTATATTATTATTTATACTAGAGAGCTATCACATGACAAGAAATTTAGAATTACATTTGAACCAACACTGGTAATATTAGGAAATATGGTATACACACAATAATAATAAATTTAACTTTTTTGGTATTTATACAGGATGGTAAAATGAATACTAATTTTCCAAAGAAAGATATCACCTTAAAATAAAATTAAATAAAATAAAATTTCTCATTTGCATATTTTCAATAAATATACATTATGGTTTTTCCAAATTTTATGAATGCAAACACAATCTATTCCATCAAAAGCCTATCTCTGTAAAGTTTCATTAAAAAACGTGTATTTCTCAAGTAAGCAATCATTGCCTGTCACCAAACCTCATATGTGCACTTATCTTGCATCTCTCATATTAACTCAGTCTCTCTATACCTCTGTTACTATCTACTGCCTCTCTTTAAACAATGTGAAGTATGTCTGGAGAAATCAACTAACTGACCAGCTGACCTTTATATCAGAGATTTTTATGTAGCGGTAATATTACAGCCTCTTATCAGCCAATTCATGTTACCAAATACTTTCATTCTGATAACTGTCAAGAAGTGGAGATGTAAATTAGCAGTCATTGGACATGGCTAAATCAAAACCATTCCACAACATTAATTGGCTGTTATAGACTACAATAGATAAATAATAATTTCAATAATCAAGAATTCTCCAAAACTGACATACCATTAACAAAAAGGACAGGCTTATTATACGGAGATAAGCGGATAGTCATGAACATATGTTTCTTATTTCTTTATTGCCCACAAGGGGCTAAACATAGAGGGGACAAACAAGGACAGACAAAGGGATTAAGTCAATTACATTAACCCCAGTGCGTAACTGGTACTTAATTTATCGACCCCGAAAGGATGAAAAGCAAAGTCACCCTCGGTGGAATGTGAACTCAGAACGTAACGGCAGATGAAATACCGCTAAGCATTTCGCAAGGCATGCTAACAATTCTGCCAGCTCGCCGCCTTGTGTTTCTGCTGCTATAGGCAACATCAGTGTAACAATTGTCCTATCTTACCTCCAGCAGCTAAGGGGCATAAACATATATAAATTGAGTAGAACATATTTACAGCCAAGGTAGCTTGCAAATCATCATCATCAACATCACCGTTTGATGTCTATTTTCCATGCTGGCCTGGGATGGACAGTTTGACATGAGCTGGCAAGTCGGAGGGTTGCATCAGGTTCCAGTTGTCTGTTTTGGATGGATGCTCTTCCTAAAGCTAAGCACTTTACAGAGTATACAAACTGCAGTTTTACATTGTACCAGCACAGGTGCTTTTTATGCGACACCAGATTGATTGCTTTTCATGTGGTGCTGGCATGGGAGCTTTTTTCGTGGTACCAGCACATGTGCTTTTAACATGGTACCAGCATGAGTGTTTTTCATCAGGTCATTAAGAATGAAATGTCCAGTTTTCTTATGCACCAAGTTTGACAGTCATTAACTCTAATATTTTATCCTGACAATTCTTTGTTTAACAACATTGAAGAGTTACATCATCGCTTTTCAAAATGCAATTCATGGTGTCTGATTACATTCTGTTGATAATTTAGGTGCATACTTTGATTAACTGCATTGCTTTTTGTTGAGATAAAGTAAAATAAACTTTCATTTCAAAATTGGACATTTTATTCTTAACGACCTGATATGTGGGGCCAGTACCCATGGGGTCACCAAGTGGCATGCAAGACAAAGACATCTGAGCAGAGAGAGGGAGAGGAACAGGCAAGAGGTTAGAATATGGTAGGTTAGGGATAACTGTCTTACTACAGAGGAGATACTTGGCTACTTCAGGAGGACAACAAAGTGAATAAGGAGAGAGAGAGAGAGAGAGAGAGAGAGAGAGAGAGAGAGAGAGAGAGAGAGAGTATGTGTGTGTGTGTGTGTGTGTGTGTGTGTGTCAGAGTGAGAGAGAGTTGCATTACTACAGAGGACTGCATATATTAAACAAAAATGAACTCAGGGAAATAACTCAGAGTGGCCAGTGGCATCTACAGAAACATATAAGAAACAGACATATACAGGTTGTGTGAAATACCTATTAACTTATATACTGTGTGATGTGTGTTACAATTTTAGGAAAGTAATGTGTGGTAGAGAATGAACTACAAAAGTTGTATGCTATTGAATTAAAAAACAATCTTACACAGAATGTATGACATGCCTGATAGGAATATTTCTTGGATGGAATGTAAACTTGCAATTCCTGATATTTTTTTTTCATGTTCTTTATCATAGCCAATATACCAATTATTATTGGTACCAGTTTTGCTCTTAAACCCCATTTCCATTTCAAGGTATTTGCACTGGGATTGATTTTCTCTTTTTTACTCCCTTTCATGCAATTCTTTGATCGAGAAGAAATGGAAATGTCTATCAGACTCCATAGATTTTTCTTTCTTTCCATGAGTTTATTTGGGGGAGGTTTTCTTTGATCTCTGTGTCAGTCTGGACAGACATGTGTCAGGTTATCATAGTGTTGTCATTGGCACTTACCATGTTTATGCCATTTATTCTCAGATTTCATATTGCAATGTCAGCAAATTGATGGCATAGTCTGCAGTTGATGTTAACCTCTTATTTCATTATTTTACTTTTGTGTATGTATATTTTTTTTTTATATATAGTTATTGATTTTGTGCAGCTAAAACCAAAACCTTTCATTTTTGCTTTTAGTCCAAAGCTTTTGAATCATTGTTGGCTTTTATGCTTACTTATTTCCTTTTTGTCAAGTCTTGCAGGATGTTGATGCTGGAAATGTTTTTCTCCATTTCCTTTTTTTCATCAGTTTCCTTTTTTTTTCCTTTTTAGAATCCTGCTTAATTTTTTACCTGCTGCTTTTGTTTCCTGGCTTTTTTCATTTTATCTTTATTTAAATCTTTTTCCTTTCTGTAATTAGATTCTAGTTTATATTTTATTGTTTCCTTAAAGGCAAAGAATTTTTCGCTTAACTTTATATTTCTTTTATCAACTTTTTAACACCAACCAACCAACCTGAGACTGCCCCTGGTTCTGGGATACACACTTCTTGTTTAAAGTGATTCAAATTAAGAAACTTAATTTACATCTCAAACATTGTTTTGATAAAGGTAAAGTTATTTTATTCAATTCATTACTTTTGACTAAATTTCACTCACAGATGGTTGGGACAACCCACAACTATAATAAAGACACTTGCCAAGATATGATTCAAAATGTCAGATTTTTGTATTCCTCACAACGAAATTTATTTGTACCTACAGACTCTTGAGTTTTTAGTTTCCATATATATATATATATATATATATATATATACATACACACACACACATATATTAGAAGCTTCTTTCAGCTTCTACCTATCAAATTCACTTACAAAGTTTTGGTTAGCTGGAGTCTATCACAGGAGACACTTGTCCAAGGTGCTATACAGTGGGACTGAACCCAAAATCACATCGCTAGGAATTGGACTTTATAGAAGTTGTGTGTGTGTGTGTGTGTGTGTGTGTGTGTGTGAGTTTGTATCCTAATGCCAACCACTCCGAGAGTGTAGTGGGTGCATTTACGTGCCACCAGCATGAGG
>NC_142930.1:109515928-109535928 GCF_046866305.1 Octopus bimaculoides | reverse complement strand
ACGACCAAGATATCTGTACACCAGAAGACCTGTCTGCCACAACAAAATCTGTATATATATATATATATATATATATATATATATATATATATATATATATACTGTTGTATCTGGGGAGAGTCATTCTCTTTTGGTGCCTTATAATTTAACACACTCACCAGTAAAATTTCCACTTATTTCCTTTTTTATTTTTCTAAAATTTCCGTTGCGTCTTGCAACCATTTCAATAGTTTTCAATAGTTTCAGAAAAATAAAAAAGAAATAAGTGGAAATTTTACCGGTGTGTTGAATTATAAGACACTAAAAGAGAATGACTTTCCCCAGACACAACAGTATATGCTTCAACACACGAACTCACATAAAAAATCTTGCAAACCAAATGCCTAAATGAAATATATATATATATATATATCATCATCATCATCATCATCGTTTAACGCCCGCTTTCCATGCTAGCATGGGTTGGATGATTTGACTGAGGACTGGTGAAACCGGATGGCAACACCAGGCTCCAATCTAATTTGGCAGAGTTTCTACAGCTGGATGCCCTTCCTAACGCCAACCACTCAGAGAGTGTAGTGGGTGCTTTTACGTGTCACCCGCACGAAAACGGCCTCGCTCGAAATGGTGTCTTTTATGTGCCACCCGCACAAGCCAGTCCAGGGGCACTGGCAACGGTCTCACTCGAAAATCCTACGGGAGCCAGTCAGGCGGGTACTGGCAACGGCCACGCTCAAAATGGTGCATCTCATGTGCCACCCGCACAAGAGCCAGTCCAGGGGCACTGGCAACGATCTTACTTGGCTTGCCGGGTCTTCTCACGCACAGCACATTTCCAATGGTCTCGGTCAGTAGTCATCGCCTCAGTGAGGCCCAATGTACGAAGGTCTTGCCTCACCACCTCAGCCCAGGTCTTCCTGGGCCTACCTCTTCCACGGGTTCCCTCAACTGTTAGGGTGTGGCACTTTTTCACGCAGCTATCCTCATCCATTCTCACCACATGTCCATACCAGGACAATCGTCTCTCTTGCACACCACAACTGATGCTTCTAATGTTCAGCTTTTCTCTCAAGATACTTACACTCTGACGGGTATTCACATTGACATTACACATCCAACGGAGCATACTGGCTTCATTCCTTGCGAGCTTACGTATGTCCTCAGCAGTTACAGCCTATGTTTCACTGCCATGTAGCATGGCTGCTCGTACGCATGCGTCATACAGTCTGCCTTTTACTCTGAGTGAGAGTCCCTTTGTCGCCAGCAGGGGTAAGAGCTCTCTAAACTTTGCCCAGGCTATTCTTATTCTAGCAGCTACACTTTCAGCGCACCCACCCCCACTACTAAATTGGTCGCCCAGATAGCGGAAGCTATCGACTACCTCTAGTTTTTCACCCTGGAATGAGATAGAAGTTGTTTCCTGTTTGTTTACAGTCTTTATTGCACCTGAACATCTGCCACAAACAAAAACTAACTTCCTAGTTAACCTGCCTTTGATGTTGCTGCACCTCTTATGTGTCCATAGCTTGCACCGGGTACATCTTATAGAGTTACTACCTACTCCTTTTCTACATACTGAGCAGGGCCATCTACCTGAAGGGGTTTGTGTTTTATCTACCTTCCTACTTATTAGGATTTTGGTCTTAGCTAGGTTGACTCTAAAGCCCTTCAATTCTAGACCTTGCTTCCACACCTGAAACTTCTCCTCTAGTTCTGATAGTGACTCTGCAATTAGGGCAAGGTCATCAGCATAGAGGAGCTCCCAGGGGCAACCTGTCTTGAACTCCTCTGTGATTGCCTGGAGGACTATGATAAATAAGAGGGGGCTGAGGACGGAACCTTGGTGGACCCCTACCTCTACCCGGAATTCATTGCTGTACTCATTTCCAACCCTCACCTTACTGGCAGCATCTCTGTACATGGCTCGCAATGCTCTCACTAACCATTCTTCTATCCCAAGTTTCCTCATTGACCACCAGATAAGGGATCGGGGGACCCTGTCAAAGGCTTTCTCCATGTCAACGAAAGCCAGGTACAGAGGTTTATCCTTAGCTAGGTATTTCTCCTGCAGCTGTCTCACTAGAAATAAGGCATCAGTAGTGCTTTTACCTGGCACGAACCCAAACTGCATCTTATCTAAATTGATTCGCTCCCTAATTAGTTGGGCTATGACCCTCTCTGTAACTTTCATAACCTGATCTAACAGCTTGATGCCTCTGTAATTATTTGTATCTAAAGCATCACCTTTACTTTTGTAGCAGTTGACTATGATGCTGCTACACCAGTCATTGGGTATGACTCCTTCGTGTATCACCTGGTTCGTAATACGGGTGACTAGGCTATAGCCAACACTGCCAGATATTTTGAGCATCTCTGCAGTGATTCCTGATGGGCCGGGGGCTTTCCCAGTTTTCATACTCTTAATTGCTTTATCTACCCTGGTACTATCAACTCGGATAGCTGGTCCCTCTATTGGGTCGACATACGGCAGGCTCTCTTCCTCCCATTCATTCTCTTTATTAAGCAATCTATCGTAGTGGCATCTCCAGACCTCTTTCTTTGCATCCTCATTTAGTACAAGCGTACCATCATCCATGCGAACACATTTCTCTCCTACAACGTCACTATTCTCTCTCCTACACTGCCTTGCAACACGAAATACCTCGAGTCTTTGGTCCTCACGGCACAGAACATTGGCAAATCTTTTCTTATCTGCTTCCCCTCTGGCTAAATAAACCTGTCGCCTAGCCTCCCTTCTGGCACATTGGTACAATTCCCTGCTACCACCGTTCTTCCAGTCCTACCAAGCCTGTTTCTTTTGTCTAATAGCCCTGTCTACCTCCTTGTTCCACCACCACGTTACTCTGGGTCGGGAGGGGACCTTACACCACCCACAAATCTGGTCGGTGGCTTTCAACAGGTTGTCCCGTAGAAATCTCCAATTGTCTTCCACGTTGTATGATGCTATATCCCCTTCTATTTCGTTAAATGTTTCAAGTAACTTGTCTCTAAGTCTCTGTCCATTTGCAGGGTCTTTAAGCTTCCACACCCTTCTCCTCCAAGCCGGTCTAATTCTGGGCACCCATTTTGCCTTGATCCCAAAGTCGCTAACTACTAATTTATGTTGTGGGGTACATATATATATATATATATATATATATATACTGATAATAAGGAAAATGAAGAATTTGAACATTCAGACTACTTCTGCTTGGTTTATTCATAATAATTGTCTGACATGTTTCGGTTGTATCAACTGCAAATTGCTGCATATGAATATGCAGGGATTTATGCATAGTTTGTATGATTTATTCAGGGTAAATAAATATGTTATTGTTCAAGGAGTAATTCTCCCCATTATTAGTTTGAATCAGGCTTGATAGTGGCAGTAGTATGGTAGTTTCTTGGAAATATACCTTAAAACAGATCATTGGAAGAAACCGGCCTTGGCACTTTACAAAGAGTAACACATTATCTACCTGGATATTCATCTCCCTCCTCTCACTCTATACTAAGTATGGGGGTTTTAGTTCAGAGGTGATCTAAACGATTAAGTATGCTATGTAAGTGCTGTAATGGATAACTGGAGCTCCAAGGTTATAGCTGAGATGGTAGTTATGGAGCCATTGCAGATTTCCAATATAGCGGATATATAATTGTTAAAGGACAACAAACGCTAAGGTAAAGCAAACATTTGTTGTCCTCTTTAACAAATATATATATATATATATATATATATACATATCTATATTTATTTATATAAGGTCATTACTATACATAAATGCCTCATGCTAATAGGGACTCTAAAGTCAAACTACCATAATAAACACATGATGGATTTTTCCCTTATGCGGTTTTTTCACACTAACTACTTGATAAATTCTTACAAAGATTTTATACTATTATTGAATTATATATATATATATACATGCACACACACATGTGCTGTTTGTTTATGTTCCATACTTAGTAAAAGACAAATAGAACTTGCTAAACAGAAGTACGACTTTTGAAGAGTAATTACTTGCGTCAATATCATTAACTGAAACCTTGAAGACAATGTTCCAGTAAGTCTGCAGATCAATGACTAAAGTAAGCAAAAAAAGGTCAAAAATTAATAAAACAAAAGTCAATCAATGTAAAAAATAACAATTTTGAATTGGAAAATTGAAAGAGACTGGCGTATATTGCATTTTTTTTTTTTTGATGGGGGTGAGTGGATATTATATTTTATACATTCCTTGAGATACAATGACTGAAGATATGGTACTGAACTTCAAACCAAATGATCAAGAGGTCATGATTCACTATAAAAACAAATCAATGTTGGTCTGTGAGCAAGACACAGAATTCTGCTTATTCTAATTTGTCTGACTAACCAAAAGGTGGAACAACAAAATCACAGATGAATGCTTAGCAATGAGTAAGGAATCTAGCCATGAAATAATTCATCCAACAGACACAATATATTGCCAGCATGCCAAAACTGGAAAGTGATTGTGAAGGAGGAACAAAAAAATATTTGTTTTTCTCTTTAAAATCTAGATTTGAATGTATTCCTCACTTCATTTATCTTTATTTCTAATCTACCTTCATTTGAATTTTCCCTCCACTCTTTGACCCCACACCATCATAGCATATTACATACATACAAATAAATACACACACGCACATATATAAAAACACACAGCTATATATACATATAAATACACACACACACACACACACACACACAGGTATTCACAAACATATCATCATCATCATCGTTTAACATCCACCTTTCATGCTTGCATGAGTGGGACGGTTTCACAAGAACTGGCCAGGCAGAAGCCTGCACCAGATATCTGTGACTGTTTTGGAAGGACGTTTACAGCTGGATGCCCTTCCTGACACCAACTACTCAGCAGAGTGGACTTAGTGCTTTTTACATGGCACAAGCACAGGCAAGGTATTTACAGCTGAATGCCCTTCCAAATGCCAACCACTTACAGTGTGGACCAGATGCTTCTTGAATAGCACCTGCACTGAAAGGGTCACCAAGTACTTTCAAGGCCAAATAAAAAGAACTTTCACAAGGAGTGGGGGGATTGGAAGAAATGATCTTGTGTTGGATGATGAAAGGTTATAGCGAGACAGAGAGACAGAAACAGTGTCTTTCTTTAGAGGAAGTACAAGGTTGTCCAGCAGGAGAGAGAGAGAGAGAGAGAGATTGAGATCAAGAATGAAGACAGAAACAAACATATATATATATATATATATATATATATAACTTGCCAGTGTTCCCTTCATCATATACACAGTAAAATCATTCAGTTAAAATGGTTTATTGATGTGTGCTGTTTCTTTTTTTTTCCCCCTGATGAGAAGATCGCATGGTTTTACATAATTTTATTCCCTCTAGAATAATACCAATGTTTTCTTCAAAGCACATGTTGGAAGTATAAAGATTTGAATAACATCTGCATTTAACTCCATTTCTTTATTTATCTGTTATACAAAAACATTTCACTAAACCCTGGAATTTCTACCTTTATAAATAGGCTGTAACATCCTTGGAACTTATGTGAATTTTTCGCTTCCCTGGTAACTATTTATTTATCTTTTTCCATGTTATTTGCACACACTGAAAAAATACACAAAAAAACAACAGATGAAGACAGGTGGTGTAAACAACAAATGAATGTATTAGTATAACGCTCATGAATAGAGAAAGTCTTTAATGTTCCGAGCCTATGCTCTTCAACAGAAAGGAACACAGAAAGAAACAAGGAGAGAAAAAAAATGTGTGTAGTGGTCAGCGATCTATAAACATATACATATATTATATAGTCAAGTAAAGTCAAGTAAGTATATCCTTGGCTATGGCTCGTCAGAAAGTTATGGTTTCATAACTATTATTGCACTTGACAGTATAGGGGCTGCCTACGTTGCCAAGTGCAGTAGTAGACATGAAACCAATGATAACTTTCTGAGAAGCCATAGCAAAGGATACACACTATGTGACCACATAAAATAAAACTGCTCGAAAGAATTTTATTTAGAATGGGCTTCTTTTCATATTAGTTTATTTGTTTTAGTCATCTGACCACGACCATGCAGGAGCACCACCTTCAGTCAAAGAAATTGATCCCAGGGCTTATTCATTTGTAAGCCTAGTACTTATTCTATCAGTCTCTTTTGCCAAACCACTAAGTTATAGGGACGTAGACAAACCAACATCAGTTGTCAAGCAATGGCGAGGGACAAACTCACACACACAAATATACATATATATATATCTGATAGGCTTCTTTCAGTTTCTGTCTACCAAATCCACTCAAGTCAGTCCGAGGCTTTAGTCAGTCTGAAGCTATAGTAGAAAATACTTGCCCAAGGTGTCACGTAGTGGGAGTGAACCCAGAATCATTTGGGGGGTCGTGGGGGGAGATGGGGGGGGGGGGCGAGTGAAGGGGGGGGGGGGGGCAGGGGTATCAACAAAGAGAGGAAGTAGGTATCAGATGAAGAGAGGAGGAGAAGTGGGTAGGAGTGAGGAGAGGAAGTAGATGTCAGATGAAGAGAAGAGAGGAGGGGAATAGAGCCCATGTGGCACAAAGGAGCAAAGAGAGAAGATTAATTCCTGCTCACAGTGAAGGCAGGAGTCCAGATGGCCCCTGTGCAAAGACAATCCGAACACAAGTGTTGTAGTGAATGACTGGTAGAGTGGAAATGGTACTAGACTGTGGTGTCATTGCTGAGTCTGATGTCTCAGAGGTGCTCCACGAACCAGTCAGCCAAGCAGCGTCCTATTAGACTGATGTACAGGGAAGAGCAGGAGATGCAGTAAATGACATTGCTAGAAGTGCAGGTAAAGGAGTCGGTGATATGATAGGGACGATGATAGGTGCCTTGGCCAGTGCCACCTGACTGGTACCTGTGTCAGTGGCACATAAAAAGCAACATTCGAGCATGGCCAATGCTAGTGCCTCTTGATTGGCACCTGTGCCATGGCATGTAAAAAGCATCATTTGAGCATGACCGATGCCAGTGCCGCCTGACTGGCACCTGTGCTGGTGGTATGTAAAAAGCACTATTCGAGTGTGGCCAATGCCAGTGCCGCCTGACTTGCTCCCACGCCAGTGGCACATAAAAAGTACCATTCCAGCATAGCCAATGCCAGTGCCATCTGGTTGGCTCCTGTGCCTGTAGCACGTAAAAAGCACCCACTACACTCTCGGAATGGTTGACATTAGGAAGAGCATCCAGCTGTAGAAACCTTACCAAATCAGATTGGAGCCTGGTGCAACCTCCCGGCTTTTGCCAGTTCTCAGTCAAACCATCCAATCCATATCAGCATGGAAAGCAGACGTTAAATGATGGTGATGAAGATGATGATGATATACATATATATGTGCACACTCACACAAACACACATATACACACATTCATATAGATTTGTATGTCATTGCATTTATATTGTCACATATACATAAAATAATATTTTGCTTAATTTGAATCAATGTATTTGATATGATACACACCAACACAAACTCAAACACAATTCACAGACATACACAAGCACACACACACACACACACACACACACACACACACACACACATATATACACAACAAGAAATTATTTATCACATTTGGGAAATCATCTGTTTATTAATGTTTCCCAAACTTTATAACTAATCTGTCACTTTACATAGCAGAGAGATAAATCAATAGATTATAAGATTTTGTACTAAATTCAAATATTCAATGTTTTCTTAAATTCCTGATTAGAAATCTTGATTCATCTTTCTTTAAAATGGTAAAAGAAAATCCATAGATGAAAGGAATGTTTCGGCATGCCTTTATTCAATGAGAGGTTGCAAATGCTGGTTGATTTTTTTGAGGTTTATTTTGTTATTCTTTTTATTGACTATTTTTTTAGTATGAGAAGACAAGATGAAAAGGAATATATTACAGACACGGTAAGTTGAATTCTAACCAAGTTTTGAAATATATAACTCTTTCCAAAGAAAACAGGGTTTTTTTTTGTCTTTTTATGAGATGAAATTAAGATATTATTTAGCTCTTTTTTTATTTTCTATCAGTTAATCTTGTTAATTTTTTTTTTTATTTTGAGTTTTTGAAATGTTTAATAAAAGAGAAAGAACAACAATAATTTTTTGTGGAAATGAGCATTTTAAAATAAGTAAGTACATAATTTAGAAATGACACAAAAATAGAAAAACCAAATGTATGATGCCTTTGTAAGATAATCTTCATTTAATTTTCTTGTTGGTGTTCACCTTTCTAAAGATTGTATGTTGTTTTATTTTTTGGTATGAAAATAGAAACATTAATGAGCTTCATAAGAATTTCTCCCACTCACAACATAGTAAAAGTATGTGTGTATGTGTATCTGTGAATTGGAATAATTGTGTGCATTTGTGCATGTATGTCTATGTACATACACAACAGGAATGTCTGAGATTGGCAGTTTCTAGATAACTAATAGAACTGTATTTAGATTATGTGCAGTTAGTCATTGTTTCATCGTTGTCATTATTGATTTACTGCCTACTTTTCTATGCTTGCATGGATCGGACAAGACTACATTATGGCAAACATTTCTACTGCCAGACACCCTTCCTGACACCAAACCTTACCTTTCTTTGAGCAAGTTATAATCTCCCAGTCTATCGAACAACAAACAGCCCAGACATGGTTTATGCAGAGAACTGGAAACAAAGAACACCTTTGTTTCTTATATATATATATATCAACATCATCATCATTTAACATCTATTTTCTATGCTGGCTATGGGTGGATAGTTTGACAGGAGCTGGCCAGTTAAAGAGCTGGCAGAATCGTTAGCACGCTAACGAAATGCTTGGCGGTACTTCGTCTGCCGCTACATTCTGAGTTCAAATTCCGCCGAGGTCAACTTTGCCTTTCATCCTTTCGGGGTCGATAAATTAAGTACCAATTGCATACTGGGGTCCATCTAATCAAATGGCCCCCTCCCCAAAAATTTCAGGCCTTGTGCTTAGAGAAGAATAGAAAGAGCTTCCCAGGCTCCAACTGACTATTTAAGCATGGCTTCTACGGTTGGATGCCCTTCCAAACACCAACCACTTCACAGAGTGCACTGGGTGCTCTTATACAGCATTGGCACAGGTGCTTTTATGTGGCACTGGTATGGGTGCTTTTTGACGTGGCACCAGCACCCATGTGGCAGCAAGGTTGGGAATGCACAGCTGGAAAGGGATACAGAGGACATGCTCATTTACAAAGACAACCACGACTTTACTTAGCTTGACATGTCTTTTCAAGCAAACCACCAATAGTCACAGTCCCATTCATCCCTTCTATGAGGCCCAGCATCCAAAGATCCTTTCTCACCTCTTCATTCCATGTAGTCCTGAGTCTACCCCTTCAACATGTTCCCTCTACAATTAGACATCAGCACCTCTTGGTGCAATTGTCTTCATTCACATATATATATATACATACATACATATATTCTCTTATTCTTTTATTTGTTTCAGTTATTTGACTGTAGCCAAATTTGACTGTTTGTCCACAGACTTACTCTGGTATTTAAATTTATTAGATAGCGGGGCTCTGAAAGGGGTCTCAGGGAGTAGTGTCCCTGCCTTCCTGAGCTAGTTTTCCACCACATTTCTTAAAAATTGTGGTAGAGGCCTTGGTCTCAGAATCACTCCTCTCTAGAAACTGAGGTTGGGGGTAAGCAAGGGCAATCTCTCCATAGAAAATCCAGCTCCAAAAAAGCCTCATGATAGCAAGGGAAGATGGGCACCAGCCAACCCAAAGGTTAGGGTGGGCTGCACCTGCCTGCCTCAGTTGCTATGGCATTGAGGTAGATATGGCCACCCCCGTTAACGGCGACAAAACCTGGATTTAAAACACAGGATGATGATGATGATGACTCTAGAAAGTGCATGGCCTAGTGATTAGGGTAGTTGCGCCCACGATCACCAGACCATGAGTTTGATTCCCAGACCAAGCAAAGTGTTGCATTGTTGAGTAACACACTTCATTTTATGTTCCTCGTGTTGGCATGGGAATTGATAGTCAAATAATAAACTCAACATTTCCTCTACATGTTGTAAAAGACAACTAAAAGGGTTTGAGTTAGGATCTGCATTCCAGCCTTATAAAAGCCTCATCAGCAACAACTACCCAGACAGAGCCATAGGTCAGAGGGTGCAAAGGTTTCATCCACCAGGTGCTGGGAATCACCAACAAATAGTGGATGATGCAATGAGGCATTGTTACAGCATATGTCCCCATATTACTACCACTACTACTACTACTTCTACCCTAGAAGAATGAAAGGTGAAGCTAATTTCAGAGGGATTTGAAATCATAAAGCAAGGAACTGGAATAAATACTGCAAACCGTTTCATCTGATGCTCTAACCATCACCATTTTAATGCCTACTTTTTTATGCTGGTATGAATCAGATGGAGTTTATTGAGGCAAATTTCTATGTGTAGATGCCCTTCCTATTGCCAACCTTCCTGCTTCTAAGCAAGATGATATTTCCCCATTGCATTTAGCATTCATTGACTTGGAGAAAGCCTTTGAAAGAGTCCCTCACTCTGGGACATGGTGGTCTCTTGCACACAGTTATACAAATAGCTCTAGAACAACATTGACTTTCTTAATACCAACCCACCTGAAACTGACCCCTAATTGTATGATACTAACTTCCTGCTTTAAAGTGATCTGAATTAAAAATCTCTGTCGAATTTTCATGGTAATTTATATTTCAAATACCAGCTCAGAAATGCCAAAGTAATTGTACTAGATTCTTCATTACAGTAAAAAAGATAACTGAAATAAAAGAATTTGTATTTCAGCAAATATATTGTAATAAAAAGATTAAAAGAAAAATTCACTGATGTTTCTGAAAGACCTCAGAATCAATTAATAATGCATTTGTGTGAAGAGAGAGGAAAGGCAAAATCAATATTGTAAAAGAAAGGAAAATAGACAGCTATTTCTACTTTTGTTCAATAGGAGTTCTTTACTCCACATCTCCGGTAGGATTTGAACTCAGACCAGTGAAGATTAGAATGCATTAAAACATCCAGTCAGGTTCTCAATATCTCCCAAACTAGGATCAATAACAAATATTGCTGATATCTAAAAAGATATCTACCCTTATCTTCTTTTTTTTTTTCAGCATCTGATGCGCGGAATGTTTATTACACACATGTATAAATATGCATGTATGTGTATAATATTCCAGTAAAAATGTGTTAAAACGCAGAGTACAGCAACAGCATTAATAGTTGAGGCAAAAATCAATCATCCTATTTAGCTTAGAATTAAAGCCAAAAATTATTTGTTTTTCTTTTTAATAAAGTGAAAGCCCAGTTTACAAATTTGTAAAGCTTTAGAAACAAAATCAATTAAATATCTCGTCAGATTAATATCTCTGCAATATTCAGCAGATATTCACATAGTAGAAACATTATTGTCATCTCAGTCGAACATTTATCATAACAAACTTAGCAGTGTCACAGACTTCTTGCAAACGGTTAGTACATTATAACTTCTTTTTTTCTTCCAATATCTCTGTGGATTTTCAATACATTTTGCTTTTCCTTCTTTCTTGTTTTTTTTTTGCTTTTCTTTTCTACCGATTAAACTGAAACTTTTGCATCAAATCTTTCCAATAATTAACAGTATGTGGCACTTTTAAAATTTAATGTCAGGATTAATATATCAAATTTTTAAAAAAATTAAAAAATGAAATTATATATTAGTTTGGCTTTATGTGACAGTCAAAGTCAGCCTATAATTCCAATATTTCTGATAAATTACATTTTGTATTTCCAGTTAAATCAAACTTATATTTTCTACTTATGAGAAAAAGGAAATACTTGATATAGATTTCCAGGGCATTTTTGTTTGTTTTTTTCATTTCAAATATGTTTTAGTTTTATCAAACAGTACATCAAAATAGTTCCAATCAAAGCAAAAAAGAAGTATAGTAGCTGAGAATTTAATAATTATTAAATTTAGAAGCTATTGGTTAAGAGATTTTAATCATGTCACAAACATATCTGTAGTTCTCTTTAATTTGCTTTTAACCATCACAGCTAAAATTATGCTAGAGTATTCCTTCTATCATTCATTTCATCTCTTTTACCATAACAGCATGGCTTAGAGGTAAATTCCGAGGCAAGACTTTTATAGCTGGAAGCACTTTCAATCACCAGTCCTTACCTGTTTTTCTAGTAAGGGAATTTTTTTTATTCAAGAGGAATTCAAAAGCAGAGATAGTGAATGGTTTTTCTTGGCATGAATTGCCCACAAACTTCACTGTTTGTGGGCCTACACCAAACAGTGACACCACTCTCCATAACTGGAGCTAAGCTTAGTTTTGTAAGCTTATGCCCAAACACAGACATACACACACAGTGTGAATGCAATAAATAATAAGAAACGACTACACAGGAGGGACAAGGTTAAATGAATATAGTATTAGCCTTTAACATTCTACTTCAGACATTAATCTTTTGTTAGAAAAAATAAGAAAAGCTTAGAAAGAATGAGAAAGAAAAACAGTCAGTGAGAGAGAGAGGAGGAAAACAAAAAGAAATGCATAAAGGGTTGGAAACCAGGACAAGCTTTTCTCAGTTTTTATCAACCAAATTCTCTCACAAGGCTTTGGTCAGCTCAGGGCTATCACAGAGCACGTATGCCTAAGATGCTATGCAGTGGAACTAAACTTGGAGCTATATGGTTAAGAAGTGTCCTTCTAAATCATAGGTTCTCAAAGTGGGTATTATTGCCCCCTGGTGGGCATTGACACGGTCCAGGTGGGCACTGGTATCTAAAGGGGCAGTAGCTTCTAAATATCAAATGAGTTATATTGTATATAAATTAGTAAAATATAAAATTTTTATTTATACATAAAAATAGGGATGGGGGCACTGAGGGTATTTTGTGGCCAAGAGTGGGGCTGTGGCCCAAAAAGTTTGAGAACCTCTGTTCTAAATGATAAAGCCATTCCTATTTCCCTATATAACATTTGATATATAAAGTTCCTGATTTAGGCACAAAACCAACAACATTGAGGGCAAGGGGTTAAATGATATCATCACCCTTAATTTTTGACTGGTACTTCATCTTATTGAGCCTGAAATGCAACAGTGACTTCAGAGACTTCAGCAGGATTTGAACTCAGAATATAATATGCTAAAACAAATGCCACTAAGCATTTTAATCATCTCTAACCTAGGTGCAAGGACTCATATTTTAAAGATGAGTAGAGTTGATTATGGCAACTCCAATATCTGACAAGTCCTTTATCTAAAGTTCAAAATAAACAGATAGAAAACGTTGCAATGACTTGAAGTTTTAGTAATACAGATTTATCAAAAAACGCACAATGTCTCAGACTAGGATAGATGGGTATTCAAACCTTTAAAAGGGTCATTGGTGATATAAGTAAAAGTTGTGGATGAATTGTTAAAATGCCAGCTTTGCAACCATATTGATGCAGTTTCAATCCTACTGCATCACATCTTGGACAAGTGTCTTCTATCTTAACCTCAGAATGACCAATGATTTGTAAATGGAATTTGGCAGAAAGAATCAGTATAGAAGTTTGGAGTAGGAGTAAGGTGGAGGTATGGATGTGTGGTTAAAAAGTTTGCTTTACAACCAAGTAGTTTGGGGTTCCATCCTACTAGGTGCCACTTTGGGTAAATATGTTCTGCTATAGTCTCAGGCCAGTCAATGATTTATGAATGAAATTTGATAAATGGAATTAATACAGAAGTATATGTTTTTGTGTGTGTGTGTGTGTGTGTGTGTGTGTGTGTGTGTGTGTGTGTGCGCACATCCATGCTTTTTATTCAGTTTGTCTACATAACACATGTTTGTGTATATTGATGAAAAATATATACATCTATGAGAAAATTTCAGATAAACAGAGTATTAAACAAAAGAACTTTGATGCTTATTCAGAGTTACAGATATTATGTCCCTTCCACGAAGAGAAAAACACTGCCTGGTTCACTGGAAATCTATAACAAATGGTAATATTATTGACAAAATTCAATATAAACACATACACAAAGAAAAAACATTGTAAGGGTTTAACAGAGGGTTTGTGCACAAGTAAGTGTGGAAAACATGTCAGAGATGATTAAATAAAAGAAACAAAAAGTGCATCAAGTGTGTTTGGGTAAAAAGACCAATAACCAAAACAATATAGGTATAACAAATCTATTTTTAATTTGTTATCCTTTCACAAAAACTTTGATGTTTCAGTTGTGTGTTTATTCTTTATTCTCTCTCTCTCTCTCTCTCTCCCCTTTTTTCCCTCACCTTTGTAACCTTTCAAAATGTTCAGTAAAATATTAGTTACACTCTGTCAACTTAATCAAACAGCCATACCCTACATCATACTTATTTTTTTCCTCTGTGAGATGAAAGAATCACCAATATAATGAGAAAATACTGACAATGACAAACATTCTTTTGTAATATGTTCCAGCAGATTTGAACAGAAGTATGTTAATCACTGTTGCATTTCACTTTCATAGAATACCTTCGTTTTGATTCTTGCTGTTTTCACATAAATATAATTTATTATCGATTTTGGTAGACATCAGCAAATCATTTGTTTGCTGAATTCTATAAACAAAAGCTACAATTTTATTCTTGTTTAGGTTGATTGATCAGGGGTTAGCTTTGACTGAAGAGATGCAACCAGATTGAAACACCAGTGACTCAAAATCCTCTCATATCAATTAATCAGGTGGGTTTTCAATACATATTGTCTGAAAAGAGAAGGCATTCTTCAAAGATAAAATACAAGCACAGTTTGCATATTCACATTCAAACCTGCCAGTACTAAAAATGAATATGTCCATCATCAGAAAATTACTATTTTTAAATCTCACAATGTGAGATATTCAGCAACAGTACTTTGTAGTAAAGATTGTTTGCCAATATAACATGGCAGTCCTGGTCTATATATTTCAAACAGGAATTTGGCAGCACCACCTCTAGCCGAACAATTATTTTGTACTGATGAAGGGGAAATAACCTGGAAATTGTGATACATAGATATTGTTTTGAGCTGAGTGGGGGTGCTAGATTCCCTTGTTCAAAAATGTAAGGGCACAGATCATGTCGTATAGCCAGTAGGAGACGATGTCTCCTAGGGCTAAATTACAGCAACATTCGTCCTACACTAGGACTGCCATGTTATGTTGGCAAACAATCTTTACTACATGTCCATCATTGTTTGAATCTCACTTTTCCTTATGCATAGGATAATTTATTACTAATTTGGCAGACTTCAGTATAAACAGCAAGCAATTTATTTGCCAAAGTCCATAAACAAGCATCACTATTCTTGTTTAGTTTCACTGATACAGGAATAGCTTTGAGTGAAGCGACATGACCAAGTTGAAACACCGGTGTCTCAAAGTCCCCAAATGTCAAAGAATGAAGAGTGTTGTTGATGTTGCCAACACAAACCAACTGAAAGGAAAAGTTGTTCTCCAAAGGCAAAATACAACAGTCATTAACAAATTTACATTTAAATCTACCAGAACGCATTAAGAATGAATGTATACGTGCCGGTGGCATGTAAAAGGTACCATTCAAGTGTGGTCGATGCCAGTGCTGTCTGACTGACCCCCGTACCAATGACATCTAAAAAGCAACCACTACACTCTCAGAGTGGTTGGCGTTAGGAAGGGCATCCAGCTGTAGAAATTCTGCCAGATCAGATTGGAGCCTGGTGAAGCCTCCTGGCTTGCCAGTCCTCAGTCAAATCGTCCAACCCATGCCAGCATGGAAAACGAACGTTAAATGATGATGATGATGATGATGATGATGAATAACAGCCAATGTGAAACTTTTGTTGATTAGTTGACTGATTTCTCAAGTCACACTGTACATCAGAGAGAGAGAGAGAGAGTTAACATAAGAGGTGCAAAGGGAGTGCACATACTAGGCTTGGTAGCATGCAAAGAGTAAAAAACTGCCAAAAACTACACGATGGAAAATCATACAGTAAAGAAGCAAAAAGAAAGGGAGAAAATGACAGTAATCATGGAAGGAATTATACAATGAGAAATCTATTTTATCAAACTTGATTTTAAGGAGATAAACATTCTTTCAAAAATTAGTATTCTTTTCATAATTTTGTATAAACTCCAAGAGATTTGAATTAAAGTTAAATTATAATTGATTTATGTATGCTAATTTCCTGACATTACTCATGGTAGCAAAATATACACTTCCAATGTTACCCATCATGTAATGGATGTTAAATCTTTTATATATACTTTTAGCTAATTCATATGAAAATATTATTCTGGCTGAAAATATTCTGTTTATCATGGAAACGTGTTTGTTTGTTTAAATCAACGTTTAGCACCCACCTGTGCTAAACACTGTTGCAATTGAGTGACTCAGTTGCTAGGTAACTAGCCCTAATGGGAAAAGGGTCAACAATTGTATGCCATTATTGGTGTGCATTTCATATGACAAAATCAATTATAAAACTGTATTAAATACCTCAGATCAATAGCTTAATGCAGTCATGCTGTCATTATGGTTTTAAGTCTTATCCTGTTGAGACATGTATTCAGCTATGTTAAATAGTTTGAAATGAATTTCAGAAAATATTTTCTGTTCATTCACATCTGAAAGACTACAGTGAAAGGCTTTAAATGTATGATGGAAACCAAATGTATTATATTTTCCAGAGTGAATGGGGGAAATGGAAATTACTCAGGGACTCCTGCTGCATGAAAATTTAATATTAAAGTGGTTACAATTTATGATTAACAAGAATTTTAATTAATTAGATAGACATCTTTTCTGATGGGAACAATCATTATTGACATAAAAGGGGTTATCTCCTGGAATTACCATGGCTCATCTCTTCATTATCCAATCTCTCTCTCTCCTACTTACACAAACACATCATCATCATGATCACCAAACATGTAGCCGTCATTTCCATTTTTTCTTACCTCAATCTTTTTCATTCATCCTTCCCTCATTCTTCATACCCCCTCTCCCTAGTTTCTTTATCAGCATAGTAATTTTTTCTTCTTTTAAGTTATTCAGAAATTCCATTTGGATCATTAATTCAAGAAACAATGAAAAACATGCATTCCTGACCATTAGTTAGCAACAAGTAAGGGTTTTGCAGCACCCTGGTTACATTTACTCAGGAATCATCCTTTTTTTTACCTTTTAGCCCCTTTTCTTACTATCCTTCTTTAGTTTCTCATCTCCACAGAACCCTTTGACCTACTACACATGGAGACCACAGGCTTACTAGTGTCATACTCCAGTGGTCCCCTCTGTTGATCTCACTAATTACCATTGTTTAATGTCTGCCTTCCATGCTAGCATGGATGGGATGGTTTCACGAGAGCCGGCCTTGAAAGACCAAGCACACACTTCCAACTGTTTTGCTGCAATTTAGAGAACTCACAATCTTGCCACACATCAGCCAGAACACCAGCTAATTCCTCTCTGAAGGCTGTAAGGAAACCCTTTCCATTTTTCCATAAAACAGAAGTATGTCATCTTCCTGGGCAAAGAGATATTTTAGGTTGTATGGTAAGAAGCTTGCTTTCTACCTACACAGCTCTGGATTCAGCCCCATTATATAGTACCCTCAGAAAGGGTTTTCTGTTATAGCCTTGGACCGACAAAAGCTTTCATCATCATTGTTTAACGTCCGTTTTCCATGCTGGCATAGGTTGGACAGTTTGACTGAGGTCTGGAGAGCCAGCAGCTGCACCAAGCTCCAATCTGGTCTGGCAATGTTTCTACAGCTGGATGCCCTTCCTAACACCAACTATTCCGAGAGTGTAGCGGGTGCTTTTTACATGCCACTGGCACAGGAGCCAGTCAGGTGGACCTGGCATCGATCACATTCGAATGGTGCTTTTTTTACATGCCACCGGCACAGAAGTCAGTTAGGCGAGCCTGTTGGTAGACAGAAGCTGAAAGAAGCCTATTGTGTGTGCATGTGTGTGTGTGTGTGTGTGTGTGTGTGTGTGTGTGTGTGTGTGTGTGTGTGTGTGTGTGTGTGCGTGTGTGTGTGTCCCAACACTGCTTGTAACTGGTGTGGATAACTTAGCAGTTTGGCAAAAGACACCAATAGGCTTCAGAAAGAAAAACAAGTACTGGGGCTGAATCATTCGACTAAAAATTCTTGAAGTACCCAGCATGGCCAGAGTCAAATAACTGAAACAATTAAAGGATTAAACATTAAGATGTAGCTTATCTGTACCTTCTTTTCTTTGAGTTGGTTCATTTCATGGAACCCTCTGTGGCTCTCAATGTTATCCAAAACACAACAATTTTTTTGTTACCTTGGAAACAAGTAATAGTCTGGCAACAGGAAGGGCATCCAGGAGTAGAAAACCTGTCTCAATGAATTCCATCTGATTTATGCAAGCATGAAAATGTGGACATTAAAATGATGATGATGATAATGACAATGATGATGATGATGATAATGATGATGATAAAGGGATCAAAACACTTAGAAGTACTCCTTCCATTATGAAGTTATGTCAGCAGTTTATGCTTGTATGTCATAAGATTTAACTCTTAATTTCTGTGAGACTCCTATGTTGAAGATGACAAGGAGATTATGGTGGTGATAAATTTTGACTTCCATCTTGAACAAGATGAAGCAACTAAACAAAACAAAAAAAAGAATTCGAAGCACTACACACAGATAATGTAACAGCAAAATATTCATGTTTTAAAACAGATTTTACAACGTGGAAATGTGAACTAGAAATAGGAAAATGTATTTGCTACATAGTTCGTTTTAGTTCAGTAGAGATTTTGCAATGTGCTACTAGCTTTACTTACACTTTATAGATGGGAAAATGCAATTAACAATTTCTGATTGTTTAATTATTTACAAAGTGTCATTTTAAATTATATAAAGTAAGTTCTTTAGGGAGTAAACACAATCTAATTTCTTTCTACTGCCTGTTTACAATGAAGTTACCAAATTTGATTTTCCAGACTATGAATCTAATTTTTTTCAGTAGATTAAAAAATATATGAGTATGGCTACATATATATATGCGCACGCATGTGTGTGTGTGTAGTATATGTATGCATGTATGTCTATGTTCGCATATGCGTGCATTTCATCATATGCAAGTGGTCTATGTATCAGGGGCTGTTCAATCTAATTAGGTCTTGTGCATGTACGTATAGTTCTTCACACCTATAGATGTGTGTGTGCATGTGTATAGGCATGTGTGCTTGTGTGTATGTACATATGCATATATAGATATCTAATATAAAGCAGTGTGTGTGTGTTTGTATATGTATGCATGTTTGAGTATGTATGCATGCATACATACAAATAAACACACAGGTATATGCATTTCTCTACATGTACTCTTTTATCCATTTTTCAGCTCCGTTGATCATAAGAAATTGCATACATGCATGCATGCAGATAGGCACACATGTATACATACAAACACACACACACACAGGGCTACAGATACAAATACATACAAATAATCGCAGGGCTATAGATACAAATACATACAAATAAACCCATGTCTTAATGCATGTACACACATGTACACATGCGTTGTACACACATGTACAACAAAAGCAGGTAGTTAATAGAATCCTAGTGAAAGTAAACAGGTTTCTGTTGTGGTCACTTTAATGCTTTTTGTCCAGTGTTACTAGGAGAAAAGTGACCATCACTCTTGATGACTCCCTTATTTCTTTCACAGCATAAAAAAAATATAGTCACCAAAGGCATTTGCTTCAATTAACCTTTTCATGCCAACCTACCTGAGTCTGCCTCTGGTTCTATGATACTTCATGTTAAAAAACAATCTAAATTAAAATGTTCTATCAAAGTTTTATGTTATTCCAAATACCAGCAGAAATTTTCTTTTCTATTCTAGGTACAAGGCCCAAAATTTTTGGGGGAGGGGAGCCAGTCGAT
>NC_142930.1:109508428-109510928 GCF_046866305.1 Octopus bimaculoides | reverse complement strand
TAAAAGCAATCACCCACCCTCAATTAAAAAATCCTTAACATTTACTATAGGTAAGAGAATATCTTTACTATCTTCTAATATAGAGATTTTTGAAAAACATGCACCTTATTATAATAAAGCTCTGCAAGAAGCGGGATATACTAATAATATAAATTTTTTTAATAATCCGAAATATTTTTATAATTGTAGTAATAATAATTATTATAATAATGACCTTTTTAATAAACATAACTTTTATACTCATGATAATGTCTTCTTAGGTAATAATAAAAATAATAAGAATAATAGGTATTATAATAAATTACCTAAACATAAACTTAATTTATTTTAAACTTAAACTTCGTTCAAATTGTATTTAAATCAATGATAATTTAAATCAATGATAATTTAAAACAATGATAATTTAAAACAATGATAATTTATGTAAGATGTTTTTTGTATATAATATACATGTTATTATAATGGATGAAGGGATGATTATTGAATGGTTATTATTTTGATATTATGATATTATTTTAATAATTTTTCTATCTTTATATAATAAGTATTTCATATTAATTCATTTGGTACTTATTGTTGGTTGAGATATATATATCTAATTATTGTTCTACTTACGATCTGACGAGTAGCTATATTTTTGAATAGAACTTATTTTCGATAATTTCAATTGATTTTAATCGATTTAAATTTCTTTTCTATTTGAAAATTAGTTATGAAACACGTGCAATCATTTTATTATATTTATCTTATGATATTTACTTTACTTTATATCATACTCATTTATTGTGCTTTTAATTATTAATTTTTCTATATGTGATAGTGGATTTTCATCGATGAGTTCTTGAAACTTGGTTATTTTCCCTAAAACTACTTGGCTACTCTGCATTGACAAGGGGCAACACCCTGAAACTAGTCTAGTCTGCAGATGCCAAACCAGCAGGGGGACACTGCTGACCTCCCCTGTTCGAAGGTTATAAAGGACACAGGTTCGTGTGTCACATAGCTAGCTAGAGGCGATGGCTTCTTGGAGCTAATTCACGGCAGCTTTCGTCCTAATTTTGGGACTGCCATGTTGGCTTGGCGATAACTATTAATTTCCAGTACCGCTGCCGTAGTCTCCTTTAGAGAGACTTAGAAATATTAATAACTCTATTTCTGAAAACCAGTGGATAGATTCCACTGAAATTAGATAAATAACCTTCGAGCAGATAGTCAGCAGCGCCGCCTGGCTAAGGCTTGGCTACTCTGCATTGACAAGGGGCAACACCCTGAAACTAGTCTAGTCTGCAGATGCCAAACCAGCAGGGGGACACTGCTGACCTCCCCTGTTCGAAGGTTATAAAGGACACAGGTTCGTGTGTCACATAGCTAGCTAGAGGCGATGGCTTCTTGGAGCTAATTCACGGCAGCTTTCGTCCTAATTTTGGGACTGCCATGTTGGCTTGGCGATAACTATTAATTTCCAGTACCGCTGCCGTAGTCTCCTTTAGAGAGACTTAGAAATATTAATAACTCTCTATATATATATATATATATATATATATATATATATATATATATATATATATATATATATATATACATGTATAGATACATCTATACACACACACACACACACACACACACACACACACACACACACACACACACATATATATATATATATATATATATATATATATATATATATATATATATATATATATATATATATATGTATGCATGTATGTATGTATATATACATCTATATATATAGGCACAGACATGGTTTTGTGGTATGAAGCTTGTTTCACAACCACATGGTTCCAGGTTCAGTCCCACTGTGTGGCACCTTGGGCAAGTGTCTTGTGAGTGAAAAGGAGGTTATAATATATATATAAATATATATCACCCATGCTACTAGCATGGAAGGCAGACGTTAGATGATGATGATGTGTATGTGTTTTTGTCCCCAACCACTACTGGGCAACTGGTGTTGGTGTGTTTACATCCCTGTAACATAGCAGTTTCACAAAGGAGACCAAGCGAGTAAGTACTGGGCTTAAAAAACAATACTGGGGTTGATTCCTTTGACTAAAAAAAATTCCTCAAGGTGATGTCCCAGCATGGCCACAATCTAATGACTGAAACAAGCAAAAGATAAACGCCCCCCCCCACACACACACACACATATGTATACACTGCCTTGTCTTGACACCATTTGATAATTGTAAACAAGAATCACTGTCATACAAGCAGTGTCATTTATTTCCAATAGTCTTTGAAAACATGTCTGACTATGAGATAATATTACTGAAGGTGGAAACAGTTGAAGATTGGCAACAGAAAAGGCATTCGGTTACAGAAGATTTGTCTCAAGGAACTCTGTTCAACCTATGGAAAGTAGACATTACGATGATGGTGATGAAATGAAGCTAACCTTTGATAGGTCAATTAAAATTCATCGACCAATGGAATTATTGCAATCGTCATCATCATCATTTAACGTCTGCTTTCCATG
>NC_142930.1:109495928-109505928 GCF_046866305.1 Octopus bimaculoides | reverse complement strand
GGGGAGGGGTCCAGTCGATTAGATCGACCCAGTACGCAACTGGTACTTAATTTATTGACCCCAAAAGGATGAAATGCAAAGTCGACCTTGGTGGAATTTGAACTCAGAACGTAAAGACAGATGAAATACCACAAAGCATTTCGCCTGGCAAGCTAGCATTTCTTATTACTTATTTCTTTATTGCCCACAAGGGGCTAAACATAGAGGGAACAAACAAGGAAAGACAAAGGGATTAAGTCGATTACATCGACCCCAGTGTGTACCTGGTACTTAATTTATCGACCCCCGAAAGGTTGAAAGGCAAAGTTGACCTCAGTGGAATTCAAACTCAGAATGTAACGGCAGATGAAATACCGCTAAGCATTTCGCCTGGTGTGCTAAAGTTTCTGCTCATTCTCTCTTATTTTCCTCAGTCTGCACACACACACACATACACACACATATCTATATATATTCCATATTTGAAGACTAGCTCAATCCTTGCTACCCAACTCAGGTGAAGTGTACAGGCTAAGGGGCAAAATGTGAGTGACCCTGAGATAGTTGCCTACAATACAGAAGGGTTTTCAGCATTGCAATAAATTTAGAAGAGCTTGCAAAACCCCTGAGTAGCTCATGCAGTTTCTGTGTCGCACAAAGCATCTCTGATGTTTAATTCACCTATACACATTTACACACACACACACACACACACACACACACACACACACACACACACACACACACACACATATGCATGGCCACAGTCTCAAGTAAAGGATAAAGGATAAAATATTATACATTGAAATATAAATGCATTAATTTATAAGAGTTAAGTTCATACAGCATACTCCTTGTCACAAACACATCACCAAACTTTTTAACAAAAACTAAAAAAGTTTCTTACTATGACACATTGAAACATAAATGTGCCAAGTTATATTCAAAGAAGATTGGTAAAAAAAGACAGCAAATGAAATAATTCTTTATAAAATATGTTCAAATCTTATGGTAAATATTTTTCAAGTGTACAAAATTATATTTAAGAAAGATTAATAAATGAAAAACAAATTATTTAAAATAAGTATTTGCTTATGCAACACATCCAGATTATCCTTAATTGTGCTAATTCATATTTAAGACAGATTAATTAAAACCATTTTAACCACTTTTAAGTTATCTCTACAGATTTTCTATAGAATTTAGAGCCAGCATTGAAAGTTACACTGTTTTGTATATGAATGTGTCTATGTAAACAGTGTAATCAAAGATAGAAAAACAGGTATTTTAGCAATGTGTTCATGAATGGTTAATGGGTCGGATGTGGTGCTGAGGGAGCAATAACTCCAGAAATATGCATACACACCCCTTACCTGTTCTTTAAATATTGCACTGCTAACACAAAAAGTAAGACACAGTATTGACTTATAAAGCTTTAATATATTTGGCAGTGTGTTATGGTTGCATAATGACTGGCATGGGTTGGATGGTTTAACTGAGGACTGGTAAGTCAGAAAGCTGCACCAGGCTTCAATCTGATCTAGCAATGTTTCTACAGCTGGATGCCCTTCCTAACACCAACCACTCCGAGAGTGTAGTGGGCACTTTTTACGTGTCACTGGCATGGGAGCCAGTCAGGCAACAACCATGCTTGAATGGTGCTTCTTCCGTGCCATCGGCACAGGAGCCAGTCAGGCAGCACTGGCATCAACCACGCTCGAATGGTGCTTTTCACGTGCCAATCAAGCAGTACTGGTATCAACCATGACAATGACCTCATTTGACTCAACAGGTCTTCGCAAGCACAGTTTATTGGCCAATGATTGAAGGGTACTCTTAAATGGACCAGTTATGCTGCATTGACATAGGCCACAGTTACGGTCTCACTTGGCTTGCTGGGTCTATATCCAATATACATAAAACCATTATCCAAAAAACTGGTAAATCCATAAATTCAAGTTACCATCAATCCTATGATTGCCAAATAAATAGTCCAGCATCTGCAGCATGAGACATATGCATTTGTGCTGCAATGTTTGTCATGCACTTATTATTTATTGTTTTGGTTTTTATTATATCATCATCATCATCATCATCATCGTTTAACGTATGCTTTCCATGCTAGCATGGGTTGGACGATTTGACTGAGGACTGGTGGACCAGATGGCTACACCAGGCTCCAGTCTGATTTGGCAGGGTTTCTACAGCTGGATGCCCTTCCTAATGCCAACCACTCTGAGAGTGTAGTGGGTGCTTTTTACGTGCCACCGCCACAAGAGCCAGTCAGGCAGTACTGGCAATGGCCACGCTCAAAATGGTGTATTTTACATGCCACCTGCACAGGAGCCAGTCCAGCAGCACTGGCATTGCAAGTTTTAGTCATTGGATTGTGGCCACACTGGAGCACTGCCTTGAAAAGTTTTTCAGCCAGTTGCTTTTTTGCCTAACAGATAAATTGTTGTGATACAAACAAACTAACACCTGTTGTTGGGCAGAGACAGAAATAAAATGAGATTCACACATACAGACTAAAAGACAGATTTATTTTATTGTCAAAGATATTAAACTCCAAGATTATAGATAATCTTCTTTGGTGGAATTTGAATATTTTTCAATATTTTTTGCAAAATTGCTAAAGAAAGAAGATAAAAATACCCAAAGGTAAAATGTGGGTGAAAACATTAGTACTAAAACACTGATGTTTGAAATTAGTCAAGCTAACGAGAAGAAAGAAATGCTCTAAGCTTAAGAGGAATACTTCAATCCTGATAATACAGGAAGTAAATTAAAGAATAAAGGCAAAAAACAAGACATTGGCATTGAGTATGATATATAGCATGCCTACGTGTATTTCCTAGCAGGGATTATATTGTGTTCATGAACAAGGTATCTAACTACACCTGCTACACTTCATTAACCTACAGAAGAATCTTTAGATTGTCTCATATGTTAACATTGAGCAGGTGGGGAGTGGATAGTATTCTATATGGCATTACTTTCATGCAACCAAAATAAGAAGCAAGCTATTGAACCACAATCCATTAAGGCTGATGGAAAAAGTATCTAGTAATTTATTAATTCTAATATCTGTGTTTATTGCTTTAGTTATTTATTTCGTTTTGATATCTCCTGTGATTGCTTGTTGTTACATATTATAGCCAACTATGATATCTCCTTATTAAATATCATAGTTATTTCACAACCATATAGCTGCTTGTTATAGCAGATGCTTGCTATTATCCTCTAGCTGCTGTATTGTAATGAACTGGAATTTTCAACATTAAACAAACACAACAAGAAAAGGTTAAGTATATATACAGAGAGAGAGAAAAAAAAACACTTATAGTTGTAGATAATTTTTTTCTTACCTCTTCTATTGCAACATAAACCATAAAGAAGATAAAGGAAATCCTATTAAATATTCACATTTACTGGATCAATGGCAGGAGAGAAAACATTCAATCGTTTAATGACATTCCATTTAAATGATAAATTCTCTATTTAATAAAACAACAAATTGATATGATTCCATCGATGTGATATATGTTTTCTATTCCAAAACAATTTTCTTTGTGGAACACAGTTCGTTAAGACATAAACAGAACAAAGAATTGGAAAAGTGTAGAATATATTTAGAACTTATAAGGATAAATGTTTTGTATATTAACTGAAAATTGTCATTCATATGAAACTATAACTTTTGTTATGTATAAGATATATTTGTCAGATGTGATATTCATATTATAAACTATAAACAAACTTATTTCTGAGACCATTGAAGATTATGTGGTTTCTTTTTGATCTTGGTTCTATTTTCTCTTTTGTGAAAACTAATTTCACTTGAAATTCATGTAGATTTAGAACATTTATAGTTCAATAAAAATATCTTTTGGAAGAAAGTACTGAAAATAGATTTCGGATAATAGAGCAGAGATTCCTTGAAGGATTTCAGCTAAGGCGAGGAATAAGGTGATTCTGAAATATCAAAGAGCAGACGAATCATATCACCATCAAATAATGATCAAGATTTAGAAGTTCCAAACTTCAGCAATTCAAAATATGTATGGCTGTATAGCAAATATGCTTACTTCAAAACTATGTGATTCCAGGCTCAATCCCACTGAGTGACTCTTAGGTATCTATTCAGTATATAAAAACAAAGGAGGGAATTATTAAAATGAATCCTATCTCAGTTAGAAGGGGGTATATTCTAAACCTACTCCTTCTCCCTGCTTGGCTTTAACACCTTTAACAAAATACTAAACCAGATTTGATTCAGATATAAATATTATAGAAAGACAAGCAACTTTCTTTGGTTTATGGACGACGGCAAGTTGCATGCTACTGCTAAAGAATAAATAGAAAAAAATGTTAAATACTATTCAGATTTATTTGTGGAATTCATATGAAATTTGGTTTACAAAAAAATGCACCAAGTCAACTTTGAAGAGAGAAAATAAATTACTAAAAAAACAGTAGTATTACATTAGATAAAGAAACAGGATAAGAGAATTAGATCAACACAGACTTAGAAATACTTAGGAATTAATGTGCAAAATAGAACACAACACGCACAAATGGAAGGAAAGTTCAGAAAAAAATGTTGTAGATGAGAAAATATTTAAAACAGACAACAATGGAGCCCTTATGTAGTTGTTTGATATGCTAGAAACTCAGGCAAATTTCCCTTAAATAACATACCACTACCCTTAAAAAAATACACAAGGACATATTTATCATTATCTTGTCTGTCTTCCATGCTAACATGGGATGAATTGGTTCAACAGGTACCAATAAGACATAAGACTGTGTTGAGCTCCAATGCCTACTTTGGCATGATTTTTATGGCTGGGTGCTGTTCCTGCTTTGCTAAACATATTGGATGCTGTTCCTAACACCAACTACTAACTGGGTGCTTTCTTATGATTTCATATCAGATTATATAAATCTACCCCCACTAAATATGTTAGCACAATATAGATACACTTGATATAACATGCTGCCCATAAATGAGATTCAGATGACTAAGTCTCTGTCCAATCAGGATGGACCTGGGAGCTAAACAACTTAAAACAGAGCTAAATCATTATTTACATTGATCGGATATATGTCCTCCTCATCTTGCTTGTTGTTACCACAACGTTTCGGCTGATTTACTCTCCAGCCTTCATCAGGTGTCCTGGCAGAATTTTGAATCCAAACCTGGGTAAGTCAGCCGAAATGTTATAGTAACAACAAACAAGATGAGGACACATATCCGTCCAATGTAAATTATGTACAGAATTCCTCATCTCTAAAATACAGAACAGTACAGAGCTAAATGTTAAAAAAAAAAAAAATGTAACAGGCTTCAATACTCTAGATCAATGGTTCTCAACCTTTCTATTACCCAGGCCAAATCCAAAACCTGGATTTTTTTAGGGGTTGCACCAAGAAAAATAAAACACAAATCATTAATATCACCATCATGGTCATCATCATCATTTAACGTTTGTTGTCCATGCTGGTATGGGTTGGACGGTTTGACCAAGGCTGATAAGCTGGAAGGATGCACCAGACTCCAGTTTGATTTGGCATGGTTTCTATGGCTGGATGCCCTTCCTAATGCCAACCACTCCAAGAGTGTAATGGGTGCTTTTACATGCTACCGGCACAGGTGCCATTTGTGTGACACCAGTATCTGCCATGACAGTGATTTTATTTGGCTTGATGGGTCTTTTTCTCAAGCACGGCATATTGGCAAAGGTCTCGGTTGTTTGTCATTGCCTCCATGAAGCCCAACACTTGAAAGGTGCATTTTACATGCCACCAGCATCGGCCCTGAAAAGAAAAGTTTACTATATTTATAAAGGAAAGACTGATGGGAGAGGGGGCTGCCAGAAGGGTGCTTGAGAGTTGCATGCAGCCCTGGGAAATGCAGTTGAGAACAGCTGCTTTAGATGTTCAGGTAATCCTTTCTACTATAGGCACAAGGCCTGAAATGCTGAGGTAGGGGACTAGTCGATTACATAAGCCCCCAGTGTTTCACTGGTGCTTATTTTACCGACCCCGAAAGGATGAAAGGCAAAGTCGACCTTGACAGAATTCGAACCCAGAACATAGTGACAAGCAAAATATGGCTAAGCATTTCGTCCAGTGTGCTAACAATTCTGCCCACAACTACACAGGATTAACAAATAAATAATAAATAAAGCAGGAATGGCTGTGTGGTAAGAAGCTTGCTTCCCTACCACATGGTTCTGGGTTCATTCCCACTGCATGGCACCTTGGGCAAGTGTCTTCAACTATAGCCTTGTGAGTGGATTTGGTAGATGGAAACTGAAAGAAGCCTATCGTATATATACATATATATATATATATATGCATGTATGTATGTATGTACGTATGTATGTATGTATGTATGTGTGTATTTGTGTATGTGTTTGTCCCTTCAACATTGCTTAACAACCAATGCTGGTCTGTTTACATCCCTGTAACTTAACAGTTTGGCAAAAGACACTGATAGAATAAGTACTAGGCTTACAAAGAATAAGTTCTGTGGGGGGCGATTTGTTTGACTAAAAGTGGTGCTCCAGCATGACTGCAGTTGAATAAAAGAACTGCATTTAGAATGCTCCACCAAAAGTCAGACATTGAATTGTATTTAAAACCATTGCTGTGATATAGGAATCTGCTGCATCGAAAATGTTATTAGGAAAGTCCTTCTATAGAACTACAATACTATCCACCAAAGAATAAAGGTAATTTATATGAATAGCTAGAAAATATAAACACAAGAAACATCTACTTACATTTGTTCAACACTGAGTTAGAGACACACCCTTTTCGTTTTTGTCACCTGAAGTAGAGTGAGCCATTGATCAGCCTGTTGGAAACTTGTAACTAACAATGCTATTAATCACCAGTTATGATCTCTAAGTAATAATAGTTGATATATATGTGTGTGTATTTGTGTGTGTGATTGTGTGTGTATGCACGAATTGGTTCCTTGCTTGTTAACTTGATTTCTTCAGTCACATTCCACATCATATAGAGAAAGGGAGAGACAGAGTGAAAGAGAGACACAGCAAGAGTTAACAGAATAAGAGCAAGACAAATGTCGTATATGAGGTTTGGTGGCAGGTAAAGAGTAAAAGAACGCCTACACACAATGAACCAGATTTTTAGTTACTGAAGAGGAAAGGGAATAAATGACATAGAAGTTTTACACAAATGAATATACAAACGTGTCTGTCCCCGCCACCACTGCCTAACAACAGTAACAGAAATGAGAGATGCGTTTTATTTTTTTAAGGTAATAAACAGTTTTCCTTTGCAAATTAGTATCCATTTCAACATTTTGTATAAGCACCAAAAAATTCGATACAAGATGTGATTATTATAAGTATGTATGCCACATTTCTTGGTACACATGGTAGCAAAAGTACAGACTTCCAAAGTCAGCTGTCATTTGACAAGTAACACTAGCACAGAAAAAAAGTATAATTTGACCATTTTCCACAGACTATGAATGCAGACGTGGCTGTGTTGTAAGAGGTTTCCTTCCCGACCACATGGTTCCAGGCTCAGCTCCACTGCATGGCACCTTGGGCAAGTGTCTTCTACTATCACCTTGTAAGTGGATTTGGTAGACGGAAACTGACAGAAGCTCATTGTGATAATTATTCACTCCCAGATAGTAAACCGAAGATTTTCTGCAGTATAGCTTGTGATGCACATGGTAATTCTTGGGGAGAGATAACGGACTGACAGGCCTATGTAGGTTCAGGGGTGCTGGTAATATGCATAATTGCCTGCATCTTCAGACCTGCAAACTAGAATATCATACAGATGACGGAAATGAAGGTTTTTACCATTCTAATCGAGAAATGCATCTCTGATTAACTAAGACTGGTTAGTTTCGTTGTTTTTTCTTCTTGTTTTGTCTTTGTGAGTTACAAGTACTGCTATCTGTTGGAGTTTTAGCACTTTAGCTGCTATTTCTTAACTTCGGTATGTGGTGAAGCAACTGTTGCTGATCCCTAAGCTTAAAGACCCTGCATGGAAGCTTAAAGACCCTGCAAACGGACAGAGACTTAGAGACAAGTTACTTGAAGCATTTAACGAAATAGAAGGGGATATAGCATCATACAACGTGGAAGACAATTGGAGATTTCTGCGGGACAACCTGTTGAAAGCCACCGACCAGATTTGTGGGTGGTGTAAGGTCCCCTCCCAACCCAGAGTAACGTGGTGGTGGAACAAGGAGGTAGACAGGGCTATTAGACAAAAGAAACAGGCTTGGAAGGACTGGAAGAACGGTGGTAGCAGGGAATTGTACCAATGTGCCAGAAGGGAGGCTAGGCGACAGGTTTATTTAGCCAGAGGGGAAGCAGATAAGGAAAGATTTGCCAATGTTCTGCGCCGTGAGGACCAAAGACTCGAGGTATTTCGGGTTGCAAGACAGTGTAGGAGAGAGAATAGTGATGTTGTAGGAGAGAAATGTGTTCGCATGGATGATGGTACGCTTGCATTAAATGAGGATGCAAAGAAAGAGGTCTGGAGATGCCACTACGATAGATTGCTTAATAAAGAGAATGAATGGGAGAAAGATAGCCTGCCTTATGTCGACCCAATAGAGGGACCAGCTATCCGAGTTGATAGTACCAGGGTAGATAAAGCAATTAAGAGTATGAAGACCGGGAAAGCCCCCGGCCCATCAGGAATCACTGCAGAGATGCTCAAAATATCTGGCAGTGTTGGCTATAGCCTAGTCACCCGTATTACGAACCAGGTGATACACGAAGGAGTCATACCCTATGACTGGTGTAGCAGCATCATAGTCAACTGCTACAAAGGTAAAGGGGACGCTTTAGATACAAATAATTACAGAGGCATCAAGCTGTTAGATCAGGTTATGAAAGTTACAGAGAGGGTCATAGCCCAACTAATTAGGGAGCGAATCAATTTAGATGAGATGCAGTTTGGGTTCGTGCCAGGTAAAAGCACTACTGATGCCTTATTTCTAGTGAGACAGTTGCAGGAGAAATACCTAGCTAAGGATAAACCTCTGTACCTGGCTTTCGTTGACATGGAGAAAGCCTTTGACAGGGTCCCCCGATCCCTTATCTGGTGGTCAATGAGGAAACTTGGGATAGAAGAATGGTTAGTGAGAGCTGTGCGAGCCATGTACAGAGATGCTGCCAGTAAGGTGAGGGTTGGAAATGAGTACAGCAATGAATTCCGGGTAGAGGTAGGGGTCCACCAAGGTTCCGTCCTCAGCCCCCTATTATTTACCATAGTCCTCCAGGCAATCACAGAGGAGTTCAAGACAGGTTGCCCCTGGGAGCTCCTCTATGCTGATGACCTTGCCCTAATTGCGGAGTCACTATCAGAACTAGAGGAGAAGTTTCAGGTGTGGAAGCAAGGTCTAGAATTGAAGGGCCTTAGAGTCAACCTAGCTAAAACCAAAATCCTAATAAGTAGGAAGGTAGATAAAACACAAACCCCTTCAGGTAGATGGCCCTGCTCAGTATGTAGAAAAGGAGTAGGTAGTAACTCTATAAGATGTACCCGGTGCAAGCTATGGACACATAAGAGGTGCAGCAACATCAAAGGCAGGTTAACTAGCAAGTTAGTTTTTGTTTGTGGCAGATGTTCAGGTGCAATAAAGACTGCAAACAAACAGGAAACAACTTCTATCTCATTCCAGGGTGAAAAACTAGAGGTAGTCGATAGCTTCCGCTATCTGGGCGACCAAGTTAGTAGTGGGGGTGGGTGCGCTGAAAGTGTAGCTGCTAGAATAAGAATAGCCTGGGCAAAGTTTAGAGAGCTCTTACCCCTGCTGGCGACAAAGGGACTCTCACTCAGAGTAAAAGGCAGATTGTATGACGCATGCGTACGAACAACCATGCTACATGGCAGTGAAACATGGGCTGTAACTGTTGAGGACATACGTAAGCTCGCAAGGAATGAAGCCAGTATGCTCCGTTGGATGTGTAATGTCAATGTGAATACCCGTCAGAGTGTAAGTATCTTGAGA
>NC_142930.1:109405928-109490928 GCF_046866305.1 Octopus bimaculoides | reverse complement strand
TGTGTGTGAATTGTGTATGTATGTGTTTCTTTCGAAACAACATGATGTCAGTTATTGTGAAAAATTAACATTAGAAAAGATAGAAATTTGTTTCCATTGCCGGTTTTTGAAAATGAGTCGTTTTATGTGAAAAATAATCTAATCTAATTACTGTAGATTTATGTGCTACTTGTTGCAGTTTAATTTTAAAGTTAGTGTTTAATCCTGCCTATATTTGATTGAATACCGTTGTACAAAGGGTAAATATGTTTGAAAGTTGTGTGTTTTGTTTTTTGGTATGTTTGTTCCCAAACAGCACTTCTTTTAGTGCTGTTGACACTGCCAGATTGAGTGGTACTGCCCAGGTGTCGAAACCATAATGATATCCATGGGGCAGCTGATGATGGAGGTATGTTGGATTGTTGGTGTGGCTGTTTGTGTATATGTGGAACAGTGTTATAACACATCCTTTTGATATTTGTCTACTTATGTTCATTAAGGAAATTTCGCTACTCCTCTTAATTCTGTTAATAACCTCTTGGCAGCTTCTAAGACAAGTTTAGTGAAACTTGTTAGTTCATTCCCACAAACTTGAACATGAAGCACATTTTCACTACTTGGTTTATTTTATGTTAAACATTATAACCTACCAAAACATTTATTCATAAACACACTGTATTAACACTCAAGTTATTAATGCAACACCCCAGCTATCAGCCTTTGTTTGTCGTTAATGTCCACAAAGTTGTCTTCCTTGCTGGGACAGTGTTGTCTTTGACTGAAAAGTCTGATACATGAACGGCAATCCTTGCCACATTTGTGGCCTGTCTCAGAACTGTCTGAGTTGCATTTGACTCAATCTATCATACCTAAAACTTGTACCATCATATATATGTGCATGTGTTTGTGTGTGTGTGAGGGCACATGGCTTAGTGGTTAGGGTGTTGCACTCGTGATCTAGCGATCATGTTTCAATTCCTAGAGCGGGTGGTGCATTGTGTTCTTGAGCAAAATGCTTCATCTCACATTGATTTGCAATCACTTCGACACCTGATGTGTGGTACACTGTGTGCTTGTTCAGACAACATCAATTTGATGGAGGGAGTGAACCAATGTGTCGTACAAACATTTAATCAATATAAATAAATCATTTGTGAAGATCATTCAGCAAAAGCTGAATGCTCAGACACCATCTTTAATAGAAGAGTCCATCATATATATATTGTTTACGGACACATTCACTTACTTTCTTCCAAAGAATCTTGTGCACTTAGCTTAGATTTTCTTGGGGCGAGCCAGACTGGAGCAGCCTTTAGTGTAACCGGCCAAAACTGCAATGATGATCTGCAACACGACTGATGATAGAAAGCTTTGAATGACCCTTCCTTGTTTTTTCTTGTCCTTTATTGTATCATCTAACTGTCCAGATGTTTTGTTGTTACCTGTTATGTTCTTGCTCCATTTTTTGTTTTGTTTATATATATATATATATATATATATATATATATATATATATATATATATATATATCAGCCTGACATTGTCTGTCACAATGCACTTCCAATTCATTGCACATTTTTTTTCATCTTAGTCCAAATTGTTTAAATCATCTTCTCATCATCATAGCAGGTTTTCTGAGTGGCCTTTTCCAATCACCTGCACACCACTTGCCGTGAACCTTGTGGCATGTTGAGGCCAATGCAACTTGTGTCTTCAATATTCAATAATCACATTGTTCCCTCCTCTCCATTCTCAAATTGCTCTATTTTGGATATCCACTTACATTAATATTCCTACACATGCGCATGCACACACACACATACACACACATACACATTAGTGAGAGTGTATTTTTAAGTAGTATTACTTCCCACAGAATAATTTTGCAAAGTGAAAACAAGTCAAAACATTAGGCAGAGTAATTATTTATATTACTTGCTGTAATGCCAGCTACTTTACATTCCTAATATTTGAGGCCCAAAGGCCATCTTCAGACGGAGATGAGTAATAGAAGTAATTGTGATATTACAAGTTGTTTTAAACCTTGTGACACATCATGTTGCAGACTTCCACTTGTTTATATCTGGAGTGGTGGTGTGTTAACCTCTGCCACAATGGTAATTTGCATCCAGTATCCTAATCTAAAATAGATACTCAACTAAAATTGTCTAAATTTTTTTCCGTTTCTACAATTGCTAGTGGTGAAGACACTTGGTTAGGGTATAGAGTTTGTGATCATAAGGTTGTGGGTTGAATTCTTGAACTTTACAGCACATGTTCTTGAGCAAGGTACATCATCTCACATCACTCCAGTTTACTCTAAGTCAAGCACTGGTGCAACATTCTCACACTCAAGCTGTCATATCATTGCTTGCTTACTCATAAACACTGCTCGATTGTCAAAATTTCCTATTTGTTGCTTGTTGTATAAAATGTAAACAGAAATAAAAACAATTTAAAACTATGTATTTTTATCTATAAAATGTTTCTTTATTTCAGTATTGTTTTCTCTTCTTTTACTTAATTCTTTCTTGAATATATTTTCCAATGAAACAAAATATTACTTATTCCGGGCATAAAACAATAGGTTATGCTCTAGTTCTTTTACAATTACTTCAATAAGTCTTGGTAAGTTAACATTATTGTCATGAATATCAATTATATCTCTTGAATCAGGAATTTTGAAGGTTTTAATCTGAGTGAAATAACAGCAGAATAGCACTGCTTCCTTTTTTGTTTGCCTGGCTGTGTGGTAAGTAGCTTGCTTACCAACCACATGGTTGCGGGTTCAGTCCCACTGCGTGGCACCTTGGGCAAGTGTCTTCTTGCTATAACCTCGAGCCAACCAAAGCCTTGTGAGTGGATTTGGTAGATGGAAACTGAAAGAAGCCCATCGTATATGTGCGTGTGTGTGTGTGTGTGTGTGTATTTGTGTGTCTGTTTGTCTCACACACACACACACACACCACCATCGCTTGACAACCAATGTTAACATCTCTACATCCCCGTGACTTAGTGGTTCAGCAAAAGAAACAGATAGAATAAGTACTAGGCTTACAAAGAATAAGCCCTGGGGTCGGTTTGTTCGAGTAAAGGCAGTGCTCCAGCATGGCCGCGTCAAATGACTGAAATAAGAGAATATAAAAGAACATTCAGATCATGGCTGTATGGTTAACAAGGTTGCTTCACAACCACAAGTTTTGGGTTTAGTCCCACAGCATGGAACCTCCGTCAAGTATCTTCTGACATAGCCCCAGGCTAGCCAATACTCTGTGAGTGAAAATATTACATGGAAACTGAAAGAAAGTTATATATGTGATGAAGGCACATGAATTACTGGTTAAGGTGTTGCACTTATGATTGCAAGATCATGGTTTCGATTTCCAGACTAACTGTACATTGATTCCTTGAGCAAAATACTTCATTTCACTTTGATCTGACACACACATACTTATCCAGCCACACACATACATAAACAGCAACAACCACACACGACTCGATGTGTGTGTGTACATACACACACACACACACACGTGTGTTTATAGGCATTACTGTATAGACAAGAAGCTCACTTCCCAATCACATGGTTCCAGGTTCAATCCTACTGAACAGCACTTATAGCAACTGTCTTGAACTATAGTACCAAGACAACCAATGTTGAAACTTTCAGGGATGTTTAGCCTCATGACTGGCACAAGCTGATTAGATTTTGAGATTGTTAATTTTTCATTACTAGAATTTATACTGTTATTGTTTTTACAATTTACACCAGATTGAAGGTGGTGAGCTGGTAGAAATCGTAGCATGCCAGGTGAAATACTTAGTAGTATTTTGTCCGTTTTTACATTCTGAGTTCAAATTCCACTGAGGTCGACTTTGCCTTTCATCCTTTCAGGAGTCAATAAATTAAGTACCAGTTGTGTACTGAGGTCAATCTAATTGACTGGACCCCCTCCCCAAAAATTTTGGGCCTTGTGCCTAAAGTAGAAAAGAATATATTTGCACCAGATTGAAAGTGTGATGACTGTAACAGCATACAAATATAAATTGCATGATAATCAAACTTACAGTTCTGTGTTCAAACTATCATTTTTCTCTTGGCCTTATGTTTTTATGGTTTATTTTGTTTTTTTAATCAACTAAATTAGTACCAACATTCTTCTATTATTTCTTTTATAAATCAAAGAAGGTTTGCAATGGGAAATTTATTCCTGAAAGATTATGAAAGACACTAAATTCCTCATGAATTATGCAAAGCCATTTGTTTGTTTCTATGAGAAAATATGGAAATAATAAATAGCTCAATACTTCTATAAATCCAAAATTTCATAGAAAAAGAAACAAAAAACATTGCAATAAAAATAAATAGCAAATACAAAAATAAGCCTGTAATATGAATTATTAATATAGGGTTGGAGTGGCAGAAATAAAGTATAGGATTATCTTAGCATATTTAGCATTCTTCATACGGTCGACTTTGTTTTTAATTCCTCTGTGGTTAAACTATAAGCACCACCTGTTATATATGAGGAGCAGTAGCTTTCATAGTGTCTCTTCCTCTGGAAATTATTTTTGGCTTTGTGCCAATCAAAGAAATCATAATTAATAATATTAGTTTTGGTGCAACACTAAGTTCCTGCTCTATTGAATAATGTAGTTCTTCCAATTCCCAATAGGAATTCTTCCATTCATTGTACTAATGTTATTTGAGGGGACAAAAATAAAAATTAAAAAAAAAAACATCTTCCCTAGAATGCATGTTATCCATGCTTAATCTAGAAATTCTCACCATTTTTGTGCATGGAAGTGTTTCGCTGTGTTGCTTGATACTTTCAAACAGGTTGTGTCAGCCATGGAGTTTCAATTCCCAGTTAAAACTGCTTCACTTAATTTACTAATCGAACTAGTAAAAACAGCATCTCAACTTCTTAAGCTTTTTGAGTGAACCATTTATCTTATTAAAGAAACAAAGACAGTGACTGGTAGGCTTGCTAGAGTGTCAGAATTACTAGAATGACAGAATTTCTAGAATGACAGAATTGCTACAGTGACAGAATTGTTAGAATGACAGAATTGCTACAGTGACAGAATTGCTAGAGTGTCAGAAAATGTTTTACAGTCTTTATTCCAGCTCTTTATGATCTGAGTTCAGGTCCCACTGAAGTCAGCTATACCTTTCATCCTTTTGAGGTCAATAAGTGATGGTGCTGACTTAACCCCTCCTTTAAAAACTGCTGGCCTTGTGCCTAAATCAGAAAGAGGCCAACATACATGTGCATACGAGTACATACACATATAACAGAATAAAAGGCAGACTAACAGTTGCAAGGCATGAAGAGATTTATATCAGATTTATACAGAAGAGAGTACAAAAATATATAAACTTAGCTGAAAACCAAGAAACATCTGGAGAGTGAAAGTTCAAATTGGTTTAGCATCATCAGGTACAAATCCAAGAAATTCATACAGCAAAGTCATTAATGAGATTGAAGAGGATTTGAATAGTCCTTCATGTTGATTCAATCTAGATGGTATGTAAAATCCATTGGATCAATAGCAAAAGCCTTGCAAGTAATGCATTGGAAAGTTCAAGTAGCCCTTTACAGCTGTTTCTGGGGTAAACAATTCATTAGAAGTAGTTGTGTGCATTGTGTCTATATATACACATAAGGTATATTGGTGCAAGTTACCTCATATGAAACAGCACAAGTGTAACATATGTGAACTTCCAAGCCCGTCATGAAGAGAAATAAATTTATAGTATGTTGTCAACTTAATGTGACAGTCCCATGAAAGGGAAGAATGCTACTGTTATTTAGCCCTAGGAAACACCGTTTCCTGTTGGACTTTATGTTGCAAAAGCACAGTATATATAAACTGGTAAGTAAGCAGGTAGATAATCTAATCAAGAAGAGGAGGATATAATAATAAAATAGTCACTGTATGGTTGGCAAGGAATAAAAGATAAAGAGACAACACTAAAATAAGGGATGAGAAAATGGCATATGGGAAAGAAAGACATGAGGGAGGAGTAAAGGAAGGGAAGGAAGATGTGGAGATAAGAGGTATGAATGGAATAGCCATAATAGCAATATAATGGACAGTCAATCTAGATAAATGGTCAATCACAAAGGGTGAGAATGACCCATGCAAGCATGAAAATAGGACTTTAAATGATGATGATGATGATGAATTTTGGCTGACCATTAACTGAGTGTATTCACTTTATTAAAAAGTAAATCAGACTAATTGAGAGGGTTTTCTTTTCTTTATAGAGGACATTAGTCTTAATAGGCCTTGCATTTATAATAGAAAGAAAGAATTTGTTCAAACTCAATTTTTGGCTTTCGGTTGAAATGGAATGTTGTAAATTTGCTATTTTATCTAATAGAATTGAGTTGATAGATCAGATGGTCATCGATTGAACAATAATGCCAGAGATGATAATGCCCCAAAAGAGTATTTTCTAATCTAATAATGAAGTAATTATGCACACACATATACACCATACATGGCACTTGTGCCTTTAAAATATGACATAGTTGATTGTATTGTATAGTTTTTGATAATGACACTCACTCCTCTTTAAACCATTTCACTAAATTATTTTCCTCACAACCTCCCTACAAACATTTTGTTTTTATATGTTATTGTCATTTTATTTCTGAGAGATATCAACTTTATTAATGAGAGTTTATAATCATATGTTTGACTTGCATTACAAGTGATTTATAAGTATTGTTATAATATTTGTAAAAACTATTCATTTATTCTGAATTGGTTGAGCAATGGATCACCAACTTTATTCAGTTTCTCATAAAATGCTCATTTAACATGACATTATCACCAATTCCCAACAGTTCCTGATAAAATGGGTATATATTTTTAACATTAGGTCATCATTAATTTTGTATAGTTTCAATTAAAATTCATTGATAAACATCAGATCATCAACCATTTCATGTATTTTTGCAGTTCAAATGATGATTTAACTACATCGTTGGAACAAAAAAAATTCTTTCAACCCATGCTAGCATGGAAAGCGGACGTTAAATGATGATGATGATGATGATGATGATTTGTTGTGACACTTTACATTCTGCCAAGGCCAAGTGTATCTTTCATCATTTCGGATTCAATACATAATGCCAGTCAAACATTGATGTTGAGTTATAGGAAATTTTGTTGTAAACGTTTTTACTGAGGGAAAATTCGCTATAAAAAAAATTGCTAAAAAGAAACAGAAGAAAAGAATAGTTGTTTTCTTAAAATGGCAACTTCATCAACTAACCTACAAATTAGAGAAAAGTTATTTCTTTAAAACAAGTTTTATCTAGTTGACAGTCAGCTTGTGTGACTCTCTTATGGTGAAATTTCCTACAACAAATTTTGCCATGGCAAAAATATTTAAGCCGAAACATCCTGTCATGCTGGCATTCATGTTATCAAAATTGTCCGCTCCCCTCAAAACTATTAGAATCATAAGAGGATCATAAATATACCATGCAGCAGTTGCTCCATTTCAAACCCTGCTAAGGTAAAGTTTGTCTTTTATCATTCTGGGTTCGATGATATTAAATTATCTCCTGTTTTCCAAACTGCAGATGTGACAGCAGCAATGGTGGTGAAGGCAGTGAGCTGGTAGGATCGTTAGTGCATTGGACATAACACTTCAGGGCAGTTTTTTCTGGATCTTCATGCTCTGAGTTCAAATCTGCTGAAGTTGATTTTACCTTCCGCCCTTTCAGAGTCAATAAAAACTAAGCACTAATTGAACATTTGAATAGATGTAATAAACATTACCCATTACCCTATAATTGCTGGCCCTGTGCCAAACTTTGAAATCATTATGGTGACTATTAACTTAGAATTTAACAAATAATTTGTATTAAAGTCAGACTATAACAAGTTTATATAGACAGACTGAAATGGTTCTTATATTACATTTGCTTTTCCTTGAAGGAATTAACTTTTGTTTCAAAGACAAGAGCCAGTAATTAAACAGGAAACACCAAATGTTTAATCTGTATCACAGACAAGTTATTTTGTTTCAATTTTGTTCAAACAATATGATTGAGAGCTTAAAAAGTTATGCTGCCTGCTTATTGAATAACTTCCTCTGTAGATCACATTAATATTTAACGCAAACATTTAAGGATGTCATTGTTATCGACATTATCATCATCTTAACATCTACTTTTCTATGCATGCAGGGTTAAGGAAGGAGTATTTTGGAGTAGACTGTTCCACATTCAGATGTCCTTACTGTCACTAAACCCCATTTGTTTGCAAGTGAGATAATATTTTCACAGTGTTTGAAACAACAAATACCCCAGACATGCTTATGTGCATAAACAAGACTTTTATCTTTTACTTGTTTCAGTCATTAGATTGCGACCATACTGGGGCGGCACTGCCTTGAAGAATTTTAGTTGAATGAATAAAACCCAGCACTAATTTTTTTTTTTTTTTCGTTTTGAAGCTTAGTACTTATTCTATCAGATTTTTTTGCCAAACTGCTAAGTTATAGGGATGTAAACAAACCAACACCAGTTGTCAAGCAGTGGTGGGGGACAAGCACAGACACAAAGACACACACATATGTACGATGGGCTTCTTTCAGTTTCTGTCTTCCAAATCCACTTTGGTTGGCTCAAGACTGTAGCAGAAGACACTTGCTCAAGGCACCATGCAGTGGGTCTGAACTTGGAACCATTTAGTTGGGAAGCAAATTTCTTACCACACAGTCATGCTCATGTAACATATCTAACAGCCGAGACATGCCTTTGAAAACTGATGTAATTGATTAAGTTATACAATGTTTGAATCACTGATATGTTATAACATTTGTATTAATAATAATCATCTTCAAATCATTTTCCTTACCGCATTCATGCAAATATTTGTTATTTCTTGTTTCCATCTATAATAGATATTACCAGTTCTATTGAAGGCATTTTATATTCATGCAAGCAAGCATGATTTATAACAGTTACAATATATTTACCCTCTGTTCATTTCTTATGAATTGGTTAATATTGGATTGTCACCAAATTCATTAAGTTTCTTATTAATTATTTAATTAACATTCAATCATCTCTAATTTCATGTACTTTCTTACACTCTAGTTATTTAACAATGGATCGTCACCAGTTTAATCCAGTTTTCAATATTTGGTTAATTAGCACTGGATTATCACCAGTCCTAAAGTTTCTTATTAATTGGTTAATCATCAGTTCCACACACCTCATTATAATTTGTTTATTTAACCGTGATTATAACTAATTCTGTGTAGTTCCTTCCTAAATTGGTTGTTTGACATCAGATTATCAGAGATTACATGCAGTTTCTTATATCCTGTTCATCTAGCATTGAATCACCATTAATTAATGCGGTGTCTTATGAAGTGGTTATTTAATACTTATTGCTGGAGAATTCATGTAGTTTATTGTGGAATGATTATCTAATATTGGATCCTCACAAATTCTTGCACTTACATAGAATTTGCTTATTTAACATTCATTATCACCAATTTCATGTAATTTTGTCTCATGGTGTATTTAAGAATTCTGTATATATAGCCTTAAAAAAAAATAGCATTTCAGTCTAAGTTCTTTCAATTTCATTTCAAATTTAGATAATTGAAATAATTCTTTCTTAAGTGCAGAAGCTGAGTCAATGGAGAGGAGTTGCAAGCAGTTTAAATGCACAAGTCTCCGATATCCAAAGGGTTAAAAGTCTCAGCAGAAAGATACCCGGGAGTCATAACCTGGATGCAGCCCTGCCCTTTAGGGCGTAAGAAGTTAGGGGCTGAAACTCTTACCTGAGGTGGGAGGGGCTTCTCTAAAGACCTTCACCTGTTCAGCTCTTTTGAGAGTTTCTTACCACTCTTCCTTAATGTAAAAAGTATTTCAATTTTCCATTATTTCAAATGTAAAATCCATAATGAGAGAAACTGATAAGGGTTTGCACCAAACCAATAATAAATACTCATAGAAGTGTAGCTTTTAAATCAAATGTGGCTACAATGAAGAAAGAAAAATGTTTGACATTTTGGACAACAAACCAGCATCAAAAATATGGATCTTTTATTTTCTCCACCTAATTACATTGGTTTGATTTTTTTTTTTTTTTTTCTTTGAGCTGTATATTCTTTTCTACTCTAGGCACAAGGCCCGAAATTTTGGGGGAGGGAGGCCAGTCGATTACATCAACCCCGGTATGCAACTGCTACTTAATTTATCAACCCCGAAAAGATGACGGGCAAAGTTGAACTCAGAATGTAAAGACAAGTGAAATAACTGCTAAGCATTTCGCCCGGTGTGCTAATGTTTCTGCCAGTTTGCCACCTTCTTTGGACTGTATATTGTGCAATCTCTTACTTTCTATGTGATAAAATCCTCAAGGCACAGGCATGACTGTGTAGCAAAAGAGATCAATAGAATAAGTACCAGGGTTAAAAAAATAAGTACTGGGGTCAAAATTCTTCAAGTGGTGCTCCAGCATGGCTACTGTCTACATGACTGAACCAAGTAAAAAATCAAAGATATGAGGGAAAGAAAATCAATGGGAAAAATTTTTTTCTTTGGGATTTCTTTTGACATTCAGAATTATATTAATTTAATCAAAGGAGGCAATGAGCTGGAGGAACTGGTTAGTCAAATTTCTTCTGGCTCTATATTCTGGTTCTGGGTTCAAATGCCACTAAGGTTCACTTTGCCTTTCAACTTTTTGGGATCGATAAAAATATATCAATTGAGCAGTGGGGGTCAATGTGGTAACTAGGTCAGCTAGAAATATCAGAAAAATCCCAGAGGAATGCATCACAAGCAGCAAAGGCTTTCATGAGAAAGAAAAGCAACCAAACATACAAATTTTCATGAAAGAGATGTGAAAATGTTGATATTAAGAGAAGGGCAACCAGCAAGATCACATTTTCCCTTAAGATAGATACATATAAAATAAAGAGCACTATATTTATAATAATACAAGTGAAATGAATAAAGTGACTTAACCCTTTTGATACCAACCTGTCTGAAACTGTAGTACAAATGTCTTGTTTTCATAGGTTCTGAATTAAAATCTTCCACCAAACCTTAGTCACAATTTATGTTCCTAACACTAGCTTAATGATAACTAAGTTATTTTACTAAATTTTTTGTTATATTTAAAATTGATTGAAAGAAACACAGAGCATCTCAACAGAAATATGGTAATGAAAGGGTTAAAGTCACCATGATATTTTTAACCCTTTTGTTACTAACCCGGCTGAAACCACCTTTGGCTCTGTAGTACAAATGTCTTGTTTTCATAAGTTCTGAATTAAAATCTTCCACCAAACATTAGTCACAATTAATGTTCCTAACACTAGCTGAATATTAACTAAGTTATTTTACTAAATTCTTTGTTATATTTAAGATTAATTGAAAGAAACACAGAGCATCTCAAAATGAATATGGTAAAGAAAGGGTTAAAGCTAGAAAGAAGAAATTCATGCTGAACTTGACATTGTTTTCCTTTACCACAGGAAAGTGTGGTAAAAAAAAAGTACAACTTGTGTACCTTAATATTTATTGCTATACCATAATTAATATTCTCTTATATACATCATCATCTAGTTACATCCCTTAACAGTTAATTGCTTGTAGGCACACCATATTTCGTTTATCAACCATAATATATTAAATGTTTGTACTGTGTGCAACTTTTTGTGTTGGCTATGCAACTTAGCCCCTTTTAAGTTATTCCTACAGATCTATAGAATTTAGAGCCAACATTAAAAGTTCCAAATTTCCCTATACAAATGTGCGTTTGTAAATAATGTGGTTAAAGATAGAAAAAGAAGTAACATGTGTTTATACTTATTTCAGGTGTGATTGCTTCTTCTTCAGTATCACATTCAACCCATTTACTAGCCATTGCTTAAATAGCCACTAAGTTTAGCAGTGTAACACTATTGCATAGACCAATTTACGTATTAACAGTTATATACCCTTAATAAACATTTAGGTTCACCCCTTAATATTAAGATATTCAGTTATATACCTCAACATTCTTCTTGAGTTGCATTTGCATTTCATCCCACTGGGTTGATAAATACATACCAGTAATATAACGGATTTTTGATTTAATTTAATTAATTACCTCCGTCTGTGGAAAAATACAGCCTCTTGTGACAAAGCTGGAAATCATTATTTCAATGATTAAAAAATGTTGCTTGAGAAACATTATTATGTTAAAGTATTAATGGAAAATTCCTGTGATGCAAAAAGTTCATTATGCTGAGCAAAGAAGATGGTAAAGGTGTGTGTATAACAGAAAGAGAGGCAAATGAAGACTACAAACAGACACACAGCACTTAGCTGTGCATGTGTGGGTAGATGTTAGATGATGATGATGATGTATGTAAACCAATCATTTAGAAAGCATCATGCAATACAGATAAGTACTGATATCTCACTGAGATTTTGAGGAATTGATAACGAGTACAAACGGTACTCCTCGGTGCCAGTAAAGGAATAAGGGAGGTTTCAGAAAAGATATGAATATCTGATAGGCCCTACCATATTAAAAAGGATGGAAAAAATTCAGAAGCTCCCTAGAAGTTTTAAGGGCATTTAACCCCTTGGATCTGAAACTTGTCATGTTCTATTTGTTCCATTTGTTCTGCTTTGCTAAAATAATATTCCATATGGAGATCCTGGTTATCATTCTTGCATTCAGAAAATAACAGAATGGATTTTGCTGATTGCTAAAAAAAATAAAATAAATAAAAGCTTGTTTTTTTTTTTTTAATAATCATCAAATCTAATGGTGTTTCAAAGCAAAACATGCTTCGATAGGGTTTAAAAAAGAAATTTACAATGCCATACTAGAATGTTGTTATGAGTTTGCTCTTTACTTTTTAGTTTGGCTCAGTTACCATATCATAGTAGTTAACACATTAAAGTTATCAGCTCAGCTAGAAAGACATGGCTTCAATTTCACTTACATTTCCATCATATAGCCTTCAGTTTAACATTGCCAAGCTCACAGTTCATACATATGCTTTACAACCAGTCACCATTAAATCCACCCAAGACAAGGTATATGAGGAATTCTGGACATACAAGTAAAAACAAGCCTCGAGTCTTCAACACAGGCAGATTTCCATTAGTGTTGCACTCAAACTAGAACACAAGTCTTTTTCTTATATATGTTTTTCTATTTATTTTGTGTATGTGTGTGTGTGCATGTGCATGCATGCTTGTGTGCATGTGTGTGCGTGTGCGTGCAAGCACACGTGTGTGCTTTTTATATTTCAACAGAAGTAGCATTAGGAAAAGTTCAATTACAACAGATTCAATTTGTCAAATGTATAAAATGTCAAGAAAAAATATTGCCATGGCAACCACCATTGCATTCACAATAGAAAGATGTTAACATGTTTATATTGCAGTGATATAAACTGTGTGCATTTGTGATAGTGCATGTGTATGACAGCATGTGAACATGTGCATTTATATATACATACACATGCATGTACGTATGTATATATGCATGCATCTCTATCTATCTATATATATATATATATATATATATGCACACACTATGTACACATATATCTGCACATATGTGTACACATGTGTAGATATACATGCATTTCTCAAAAGTATGCAATGTGCTACAAATGGAAGTAATATATTTTTCATATTTTCCAAGAGTTTTACAAATTCTCAATTCAAATTACAAAATACACCATTTCCACTTGCTTTTTTTTTTTACACCATTACATAATGCTTTGACAATAGTTGTACAATAGACACCTTTCATAGAATATGCTATTGTTGAAAAAAAATTGCGCTTTTCTCTCTGTGGTTTCGTCTCTTTTGCTTGTTTTTGTATTTATTGCTACTAGTGTTGTTGTTGTGGTTGTTCGTTTTCTCCAAAATTTGGTTGATACTTGACAGATGCTGATAACCTGTTAGCAAAATAAATTCTAGCCTCTATCATCACTATCTTTATCAGTAAAGTTTTATAGATAATGAGAATTATTGTGAAGGGCAGTAAAGTACTGGCCTTTATCAATCATCACCACAATTGTCATCATCATCATTCTAGGCTAAATCAATAATTATCATCACTATCCTGAGGTCAGACAAATGATAACAAATTTTCTCAGCCTGTAAAGTGTTATTAAATTACTTTCTGCTCTGCAAGTCACTGTTAGAAATGGGAGATGTAAGTATTAGTTGCCAAACAGCTATTGGATATAAACAAAATTACGCACACATATATGTACACACACACACACACACACACACACATACATGTATATAAATAAAAGCACCCACTACACTCTCAGCGTGGTTGGAATTAGGAAGGGCATCCAGCCGTAGAAAACCATGCCAAATCAGATCGGAGTCTGGTGTAGCCTTCCAGCTTACCAGCCCTGGTCAAACCATCCAACCCATGCCAGCATGGACAATAGACGTTGAATGATGATGATGATGATATATAACACCTGGTATCTTTTATTTACAGTGACTAGTGCAACTAACCATTGAACAATGACAGGACTAACATAAAGTGCTGTCTCCCATGTCAGTTTGTAGTGTCCACCTTTTTGGTCTCTGTTACTGAAGGGGAGATAACTCCAAAATGCATGCATCCAACAGTCTGGTTAGGGGAGCACTATATATATATAGTCACAGGCATGGTTGTGTAGTTCAGTTCACTTCATAACCACATGATTTTGGGTTCACTCCCATTGTGTGGTACCTTGACCCAACTGTTTCTAGAACCTTAGGCTGGCCAAAATCTTGTGAAATTTCTACCTTACTGTTCTCTTCTATTGCCTCATTCCAACAATATCTCCATGATGGTCATTTTCATTTGTGTCTTATTGCAGGAGACCAGCTCTAAAATGTCATTCTAAGAAAAAAATATCACATGAAAATCTCAAAGTGACAAGATAATGGATGATTAATTCAAAACAACGTGAATAGATAAGCATTACATTTAACAAAGTAATCTGAATGTTAAAGGGTTTATGCTGGCATTCATTTTGGTTTTGAAAAGAAACCCAACATATAAAGTAGTTTTAGTTTTGAGAAGACTGCATGTGCTTAAATGTCCACAGATACCAAAATAACCATAATTACAGAATCACCAAATACTACAAAAGAAGACAACAAGCCTCAATGCAAGGAATGAGTGGGTGTGTGATGAATGGTTTCAAGAATGGAAACCTCACTGAAGTCAACATTCAGAGAATATAGCGGATGAATGAAATGATGAGAATATAATGAAAAATGCCTAGGGACCGACTTTAATTAAATGATTTAGTTTTATAGTAGCTGACAGTATAGCAATGCAATTTCACAACAGATTACATGAATAGTTTTCATTGTCAGTAACTACTTCTATAGATTTTTCTGTTAGTCTCTAAACGATAGCTTTATATTCAAATTTATAGCAGGTAAATTTGAGTTAGCAAAACAGCTACCAGCAGAAGTAGTTCCAGGTGCTGTGACAAATAATTCTGAATGTAGATGCCATCTGGTAAGCCATTACAAAGCTTGTATCATCCTGCTATACAAACTGTTTGTACATGCATACATTTTCCTACACACACACCAAGAAACACATTTATCTTTGACTGATAGGTCAATATATCAATACTCAGAAAGCATGAGGTCTCCATCCCCTTTCTGTTCATAAACTACATGTTGAAGTAGGTTCAGGTGTTGCTACAAATAATTTTGAACAAAGATGCCAAAATGGTAAAATGGATGCTGGAATAATGACTATGACAATGATAGCTATGATAAAATAAAAGTTACTGGTGCCAAATTATTTCTTCATGGAAATGATTCTACAAGAAGAAAGTGTAAGGTAGAAAAGTCAATAAACATTCAGAAAATGGCAGAAACTTTCTGTGACAATAATGGCTGAAATAGTTGATGGTCAGCCATATGTAAGGTCCTTCTTTTTCTTCTTTAGAAAAAAGGTGTCATTAATGAGTGTTGGGGCTGTGGTAGCAGATGAGGTGAGGAACAGAGGTGACTCAGATTTATGTAGGGGGTCGTTTCTTCCTTTTGCTGGAAGCTGGGTTGACAAACGTCAAATGCCCATCTGAGAGAGTTGGTGCTCCCTTCAAAGGCTGGTTCAAACAAGCTGGGGGACAATTGAAAATGTGGCTGGCAATGGGAAAGGCATATGTGGAAGCACTCTCAGGCCCTCAAGTCTATGGTCTTCAGCAGGGGAACTGGAAGTGGGTATCCATTACAGCCTCAACTGCGGCTGACTGTTGGATGTAGTCAGCATTCTTAGGGGACATTGTGAACTCATTGTTTGGAGCTGATTCAACCCATCCCAGGTGACTCCCGCAGTAAGTACAAATATTGGGTCATCCCATACATAAGTCGGTGTTTTCGATTGCATGAACTAAAAGTTGGAGGGGGACAGGATAAACTACCTGCATCAACTTGCTATGAAAGCAGGTAGTAATTTTACTTTGTACTTATTCTTAGTGCAAGTTTTGAAGAGTGCAGTTCGATTTTAACAGTTACTTTTTTCAAAGCTATCATGGAAGTGACAAAGCAACATATTTTGCTTTATGAATTCAAGAAAGACAACAACACAATGGAAAGTGTGAGGAATATTAATGCAGTATTTGTGAATCAGAAAATAAGCATAAGCCAGGGTCGATGGTGGCAAATCATCCCTTAATATTAAAGTGGGGAGCTGGCAGAATTGTTACCTCTTGGGGCAAAATGCTTAACAGCTTTCCATCTGTGTTTACATTCTGAATTCAAATTCTGTTGGGATCAACTTCGCCTTTCATCCTTTTGGAGTTGATAAAATAAGTACCAGTTGATCACTGGGGTCAATATAATCAACTTACCCCCTCCTCTGAAATGCTGGCCTTGCACCAAAATTTGACACCAATATTCATGAGTACTCATGAAATTGTATAATTAACAGGAATTAAAACAGGAAATCAGTGGTTGTCACACCATGATGCCAATGTGAATATTCATCTTGTAGCAGATGGTAAAAATGTGACTGTTGCTAAAAAGAAAGAATTTTAATTACAAGCTAAAAGCAATGGTAAAGGAACAATTAAAAACAATTGTAAATATTCATGAGTTACAGAGTACTTAACGAGTTTCTGTTTAATAACAAGTACTGATATAAGTCTTGGTTGGTCAGTTGATCGGTTCTTCTTGTTTCTCTGTACATTGTAAAGACAGAGAGGGAGAGAGAGAGATACAAAGAGAATTAACATAAGAGGTGCAGGATGAGTGTCTCTGAAAAAGTCTCTGAAAAATGCACATTTTTTACTTATGAAGTTTTGTGCAGACAAGTTTCTTCATGTAGTAGATTATGATTATGTTGATCAAATTTAAGAAAATAACAACATATATTTATTGCCAAAATATAAATGAGAAATTCCATCATCATCATCAGCATCATCATCACCACTACTACTGCCACCACCATCATCACCATTATTTAATGCTTGTTTTCCATGCTGGCATGGGTTGGACAGTTTGACAGGTGCTGACAAGTCAGAGAGCTGCACTAGTTTCCAATTGTCTGCTTTGGCATGTTTTCTACAGCTGGATGCCCTTCCTAATGCCAACCACTTTACAGAGTGTACTGGGTGCTTTTTACAATGCAGCAGCACCAGTGCTTTATAGGTGACACCATCATGGGGTTCTTTATATGTGACACCAGCATAGGTGCTTTTTACGTGGCACTAGCACAGTCATAGCACAGTTGTATATAATTTTAAAGTAATAAACCTTTTTTCAAAAATTAGGATTCATTTTATTATTTGGCCCTCGTGCCGGTGGCACGTAAAAGCACCCACTACACTCTCGGAGTGGTTGGCATTAGGAAGGGCATCCAGCTGTAGAAACTCTGCCAAATCAGATTGGAGCCTGGTGTCGCCTCCTGGTCCACCAGTCCTCAGTCAAATCGTCCAACCCATCCTTGCATGGAAAGCAGACGTTAAATGACGATGATTTTATTATTTAGTATAAGCACCAAGAAATTTGATTAAAGTTAAATAACAATTATTGTCTGTATGCCATATTTCCTGATATCACCCACAGTGACTAAATTACACTTCTAGAGCTACCTATCATCTAACAGGCAATATTCTAGTTTTAAAATAACTGACAACAGATTTAAAACAGGTATATTAATTGAGTGTAGAAAAACCATGCCACAAAGTGTGAATAAGATGGTCAAAATGTGACGACTGATAAAGAAGAAGAATTAATTACTGCTAAAAACCTTGGTAAAAAGTAATTAAAAACAACTCTAATTATTCATGAAGTATTTCGGGAATTACATCATTTTATTTAGCTTCTTTTTGTTTTGTAATTTTCAGAGTTTTATTTTGTATTTTGCAAAATTTTCCCAAACTGATGGTTTTTCTTCAGATTTCTCAATTTTGATAATAATCCACCAGAAAAAAAAAATTATGCATGTGAAAGTTTCAAGGTGAAGATAATCTAATCATTGATTCATTCAATCATCAACATCAGAATCATCATTATCACTGTGGTTGTGGTGGTGGTGTCATCAGCATGCTTGCCGCCATCAGCAATATCAATGGCACTTAGATTGTTGTTGTTGTTGTTGTTATTGTTGTTGTTGTTGTTATTGTTGTTGTTGTTGTTGTTGTTGTTATTGTTGTTGGTGTTATTGTTGTTGGTGTTATTGTTGTTGTTGTTGGTGGTGGTGGTGGCGGTGGTATCATTGTTGTTTAACCTCACGTTGGCACTAGACAAGCAATCCTACGATCAAAGGTATCCTAGCTATAACCATCTATTCTTTTTAGCTTTTTCCAGTCATAGTGTATCTAGGATTACATTAACTAATATGTCTTTCCTTTCCCTCTGATAATGAGGTTGGATTTAAGAGTATTGGCTGCTATTTCTTGCAGCTCAAGTCACCTTATAAAGGTTACCTGATTGCTTTGTTTCTTGTTGTCGTATCTGATGGTCAACTCAGTTAGCCCTGACAAAGCAGGGCTATGAGTAAAAGTATTCTAACCATGACCATTCCAACTTTTCATACATTATCCAACTGACTGTATTGTTGAATATGTCCTTTCTTTTCAGATGTGATTTGAGGGCTATTTGGTGGCTATTTCTTGCAGGTTATGTGAACATGTAGAGGCTCATGGTTTCTGATGAGTACATATGTGTACATATGTATGTCTTTTGCTGTAATATATCTGTAAAAGAAGCAAACACTGCTATAAATTTACTAACACAAGCAAAAGTATAAACAGTGGTGAGACAAGTCATGAAAATATTACTCTAGGACGATGTCCTTAGAGATGCACTGAGAGACACTGCCTTGTCATTACTCTTCATAAAAGCAGGGAAGCAGTGATTGGATCATTGGAAATGAACAACCAACCATGTTGCTGTTGAGAAATTGTATTATAATTTTAAAAAAAACATGATATGGACATGAAGTGAGTTAACAGCAGGACAAAAGGGAAGAGAAATAATTAGAAGATTAAGAGGTGATACAGAGCAATGTTTAAAAAACTGGCACTCTGTGGGTTACAACAACAAAGGTTCCAATTGCTCTGATAAATGGAACAGCCTGCTCGTGAAATTAATATGCAAGTGGCTGAGTGTTCCACAGACACATATACCCTTAATGTACTTCTCAGGGAGGTTCAGCATGACACGGAGTTTGACAAGGTTTCATCATCATCATCATCATCATCATCGTTTAATGTCCGCTTTCCATGCTAGCATGGGTTGGACGATTTGACTGAGGACTGGTGAAACAAGATGGCTACACCAGGCTCCAATCTGATTTGGCAGAGTTTCTACAGCTGGATGCCCTTCCTAACGCCAACCACTCAGAGAGTGTAGTGGGTGCTTTTACGTGCCACCGACATGAAGGCCAGTCAGGTGGTACTGGCAACAGCCACGCTCAAAATGGGTTTGTCATTTGAAATACAAATACAACTCTTCTTTGCCAGCTGAGTGGACTGAGGCAACCAACTAACTTTATGGAATCTATTAGTGACTAAATTAAATATTACATAATTTGGTACTTTATAGCAAAGAGAAAACCAGAAGCTAACCAAGGAACAGATTCTAGAAATAGTTGGCAAATCTCTCAAAATTTGACATTAAATAAGTAAGAGGCAATTTTTTTCAGTGGTTGTGTGTTTAAGAAACTCGCTTTTCAACCAAATGTTTTCAGGTCCAGTCCCACAGAATAGCACCTTGGGCAAATGTTTTCTGCTACAGCTCTGGATTAACTGATACTTTATGAGTGAATTTGGTCAATGGAAACTATGGAAGCCCATCATGTATGTGTGTGTGTTTGTAGTTGTTTCCCACCCCAAACTACCAGTGTGCTTTGTTTATGTCCCTTTAACAGTTTGGCAAAGGAAACCGATGAAATAAGCACCAGGCTTTAAGAAACACAAGTGAACATGTGATTTATTCATCTAAACCTTTCAAGGTGGTACCGCAGCATGGCTACTGTCCAGTGGCTGAAACAAGTAAAAAAACAAAACGATATAATGCACAGTATACTTTTGTACAGAAAAGACATGAAGTTGAAACGCCAGTAATCCTGGAATCCTGTGTCTGCCTGTTAAAGGCTGAATTCAAATTGAGTATCAACTATAATGATCACTTTCTCAGAGAGGCTGATATTCTGAGAGGTTTATTTTTTAGTGGGTTTTAGTTTTATTGTAGAAGCTCAGTACCAGGTCCTTCCCAAATCATATAGTTTCCTAGAGCCAGTTTCTGGCATATATTCCCCATTTGATGGAATGCCAGTCAATTGCTAGATTATTCTCTTTTGCTAGCTGAGTGGACTGTAGCAACATGAAATCAAGTGTTTTACTCAAGAACACAACACGTCACCCACCTGAAGAATTGAAACTGCAATGTTACAGTTACGAGTCCGACAACTTAACCACTAAGCCATGCGCCTCAACAGCTCAATACCAGTCATGTCAAGGAAAGAGGTCTTTGTTTTGGAAGTAAATAGAAAGGATTTTTTTTTATTTGTATTGTACCAAATTAATATAAGACACAAATGTAGCTATCTGGTTAAGATGTTTGTTTCCCAACCACATGGCTTTGAGTTCACTACTACTGCATGGCATTCTTGAGTATCTACTATCACATTGGGCCAACATTAGCCTTCTGAATGTATTTGGTAAATGGAAACTGGAAGAAGCCCATCATATGTGTGTTTGTGTGTGTGAGAGTTACTGTCTCCTTGCTGTGATAGTTGTATATGAGTGTTGGCATCATAAAAGCAGAGTCAATTTCCAATCTTCCATGAATTTCTATCTGGCCATAGGAAAATATTTTACTTGGAAACATGAAATGTTGGTGACAGCAAGAATGTATGGCTTTAAAAAAATCTGTCTCAACAAATTTTGTCCTACCCATGGAAAAGTGGATGATAGAATAATGACAATGATGATTGTGACGGTGGTAATTATGACGGTGGTGATTATGATGGTGGTGATTATGACGGTGGTGATTATGATAGTGATGATAATAGTGACAAGGATTTTGTTAGGCCAAACTGGAAAGTGATGATAATGATGATGTTTTAACCTATTGTAACTAACCCAGGAATTCAGTCCTCTTTACTGGGTAAAATTATTTATTAAAATAATCTTGATACTGGATCTTTAAAATACAAAGTTCCAACAAAAACAGGATTATTTAAACTATATGTTTTAGAAGGATAAAAACAAGACAATAGTCTATACCATCTTAATTTTACATCCACTTTAGGTGATTGAACATTTGTCTGCCTCATAGACTAAAATTAAAATTTTCAATATTGTTCCAGATTTCAGAAAAAAAAAATTTTATATTAACATATTAATTTGCTTTCTTTTATATAGATCTTATCTAAGGAACTCAGAAATATGTAACAGACCGATAGACTGCTTTAAGATTTGTCAGAGGGGAATAAGTGGAAATTAAATGCACAGCAACACTCCATCTTACACCCCACCTGCTCCACCTAGCCTCAGTGTTCTTTTAATCAGAGTGAAAAATATCTTCCCCAAGATATAGAATTGAAAGGAATAAAGTAACTGGAATGGGTTTCTATATAGATATTATATTAACTTCAAAAATATTCATATCTAAACTAATTTGGAAATACACCTGCTTCAAATGTTGATCTTTTAAAGCAATCCTATTCAGTTATTTAATCTGATCAAGAAATTCTCTCTGCATGATTAACTGAAATTTTGTGAGACCAATTTCTTTTCACAGTAACGTAATTCCTAAGTCGTATCAGTTACAAACGATCATTCCGAGGACATATTTTATCGCTTTTAGAAACTTCAATCAAAATTTTTTTTTTTATTTATTTAAAAAAATATATTTTTGTAGAAAAGATCTATATTTTCTGTGTGATTGTTCTGGAATCACATTTCCTCATATATATTTTTCTTTTCTTATAAATCAAATGCAAAAATATATTGCAATGATTCAGAGTATAAGGTTTAAATTTGCAAATTGATTTTTTTTCCCCGTTAGTAAAGAAAATAGTTTGTCGTTTATACACATTTTTATCAGCAATATTAACATAACATTTAAAAAAAATAATAAATGATTTTAACTCTTTTGATATAAACCTGCTTCAGACCTCTCTACTGGTTCTGTAAAACCTGTTTTGAGGTGGTCTAAAAAAAAACCTTCCATCAAAATTTCATGTCCATTTATGTTCCAATCACTAGATTAACAATACAAGGTCTGAGCAAAAAGTATCAAGACTGTTGCTATGGTAACAGAATTAAAGTATGCAGAGTGAAACCACTTAGCACAGATTGACTTTGAACACTGTCACACTAAGTTATAATGTTCTCACTCATCTTCCTTGTTTATAGCAATGCTTGGAAGTAAAGTGTGTAGTGTGTGGTCATCTCAAAAGAAGATAAGGTTTCAGCTGCATGGGATTTCATTGATTGTAATGAGAATACTCTTTTACTTGTTTCAGTCATTTGACTGTGGCCATGCTGGAGCACCGCCTTTAATTGAGCAAATCGACCCCCAGGACTTATTCTTTGTAAGCCTAGTACTTATTCTATCGGTTTCTTTTGCTGAACTGCTAAGTTATGGGGACATAAACACACCAGCATCAGTTGTCAAGCGATGTTGGGGGGACAAACACAGACACACAAACATACACACACACACACACATATATATATATATATATACATATACATATATACGACGGACTTCTTTCAGTTTCCTTCTACCAAATCAACTCACAAGGCTTTGGTCAGCCCGAGGCTATAGTAGAAGACACTTGCCCAAGATGCCACACAGTGGGACTGAACCCGGAACCATGTGGTTGGTAAGCAAGCTACTTACCACACAGCCACTTGACGAAGTTTTTTTGAAAATGGTCAAAGCAGGTGATAAATCATGGGTCTATGGCTCTGATCCTGAAACCAAGGTTCAGTTTTCACAGTGGAAACCTCCAACTAGATTTCAAAATGTCAAGGAAATAGAAGAGAATGCAACACAGCAACTGCTCACTGTTCCAAAAAAGGGGTTCCAGGAGTGCTTCCATTGATGGAAATGACATCGGATAAAGTGTGTGGCTTTAGAAGTGGTCCACTTCAAAAGAGATTAACTGCTGAATGGATTTGTGTTGTAGTTTTCTTTTTATTGTACCAGTTCTGATATGTTTTGGATCAGACCTCACAATTATTTTACTCTCTTTTATTCTTTTACTTGTTTCAGTCATTTGATTGTGGCCATGCTGGAGCACTACCTTTAGTTGAGCAAATCGATCCCAGGACTTATTCTTTGTAAGCCTAGTACTTATTCTATCGGTCTCTTTTGCCAAACCGCTAAGTTACGGGGGACATAAACACACCAGCATCGGTTGTCAAGCGATGTTGTGGGGACAGACACACAAACACACACATAGATATATATATACATATACATATATATGACGGGCTTCTTTCAGTTTCCGTCTACCAAATCCACTCACAAGGCTTTGGTTGGCCCGAAGCTATAGTAGAAGACACTTGCCCAAGGTACCACACAGTGAGACTGAACCCAGAACCATGTGGTTGGTAAGCAAGCTACTTACCACACAGCCACCCCTGCGCCTACTAAATGCATTTCTTTCAAAATTAATTGAAACAAAAGAAGTGTATTTTAAAAGAAACATGAAAACAAAATGGATTAACTCTTGATATCAACCTCCTGAGACTGTCCTTGATTCAATGTTACAAACTTCCTGCTTTAAAGTGATCTAAAATCCTTGCATAAAAATTTCCTGTTAATTTATGTTTCTAACACCAGCTTAATTACAGTTACTTTACTGTTTCATTAATTTCAAAATTAATTGAAACAAAGATAGTCTGTTTCAACAAAAATATGAGCAAAAGGGTTAAATATTTGAATTCGTGGCTGACGCAATATCAAAGTAGACATATTGTCAAAGCATGTTCAACGTCTTAGAGGTTTGATGTTAAACTTGCAGCTGCTTTTTATTAACAGCTCTAAAGAAGGAGAAGAGAGTCTCTTGATGGACTGTTTCATGGTTTGTTGGCAGCTCTTTACAGATGACACAGCCAACTTTCTTCTCCAATCAGTAACATAGATTAACTACTTATAAAGCAGTCATGGTGGATAGCCTATTTTGCATGTAACATTTAATATTCATAATGCATAAATTTATTTCAGGTCTTCTGATTTACACTGCATCATGCAAAAATATTGTTTAATTAGTGATAAACAATCAAAAGTCCAAATGTGCTAACCTAATTAGTGACTGCTTTTTAAACAGATGACTTATGTTGTTCATCAGGGAAAGAAGAAGAATGTCTTCTCAGAGGAGTAGTCAACAAACGATGAAACAATCTGGCTCTTTTTTCCACACATCAGTAGGATAGAAAGAATACAGTTACATTCTTGTTAACTCTCAGTGAAATTTCTTAATTAAATTTATTTCAGATCTCCTGATTTATGCAGTGTTGTGTGCATATATATGTGTGTATATATACGTGGTTTATGTCTGCTTTCAAATAAACTTTTAGCCTCCCCAATGTCCTATCATCTTTCCTTGGTTCTTCGTCAACCAATTAGAATTAAGCTCATTCAGCAACAGTTTAATGTAACAAGATATTACATCTTGATTGAAAGCTTCAGTATTGAATATAGTTGAGAACAGAAATAAATTGTAACATAAGATCAAGGAAGTTTTATAAGTAACTTTGCAAATATCAACTTAAGATCTAAATTTAATTTAAAAATAAAGGAAATCAACAACGGTGCAGGAATGGCCATGTGGTTAGAAATTTCACTTCACCATGTAGCTCTAGGTTCAATCTCCCTGTCCAATACCTTGGGAAAATACCTTGAGGGAGATTTCATAGATGCAAACTGTACAAAAGCCAATAGTGTGCGTATATAATGTCCATGTTCCATGCTGGAATGGGTTGGACAGGCAACAGGATCCAGTGAACTGGAGGACTGCATTGAGCTCCAATGTCTGTTTTGACATGATTTCTGTGGCTGGATGCCCTTCCTAATGCCACCCACTTTACAGAGTTTACTAGGTGCATTTTACATGGCACTAGCACAAATGAGGTCACTGGTGTTCCCCCTCAGCAGAGTGGGATTGTAGTAGAGACAGAGGTGGTTTTATGCCAGGTTTTAAAAGGCTAAAGTATATGAGAGAGAGAGAGAGGGGGGGGGGCACAGATGTCTTGCTATAAGGGTGATATATTGTTAATTCACATGGAAAGAGTAGAAGAAGCTGGAGACAGGAGAATGATGGCAGTGACAAGCTGTCAGAGCTTACTCACAAGAAGGCAAATATAAGAGAGAATAGGAACAAAGCATCAGGAAGGGTAGATGGATAAGCTGATTAGAATCTGAGGGGAGAGTGAGAGATGGTTAGAAATAGGGGAGGAGGTGAACGTAATGAATGATGAACAAGGATGGAGGTGCAGTTGATGGTAAATATCAGCTAGGAGACTGGGCCAAGGAAAGAATAAGAATGACTCAGGAGGGATGGAAGTAACAGTATAATAAATTTGTAAGTAGATCAGTAAATAGGGAGATGATGTGTGGAGTAAAAGAGAAAGGGGGGAGGAATGGAGAAAGAGAGATGTACAGTAGTACAGATGAAGAGTAGAGGTATGTAGGATTAGCTACAGTGAGTGTGGGATAACAGTAGGGGTGAGGCTATTAACAGCAGATATGAAAGGGTGTTGAGAATGACAGCAGAAAAGAGAGGATGGATTTTAAAATGTGAGAGGATGCTAAATATATTAGAAACAGTATCATGGATTGCTAAATATCAACCTTGAAGAAACTCATTATTAGACTAAGTTAATTGATATGTAGTGAGGCTGTGCATGATTGATTTAGAACAGGCATCAGTAAACTTTCTAAGAAAAACTGTAACAGGTGCTCACTACAGTTAGTGTACAACCAGTGGTAGGCCAGACACATTAAACCATGAAGGGAGTTCACAATGACTTCTGAAAAATTAAAAGAAAATAGTTGTAAACCAGACACATTAAATAAATTTTATTTAGGCAAATTAATCTACATTCGTATAAGCAAATCCTCAAAGAAATCTAGATATGCTTACATCAAGATTAGTTCTTTTATTTTTTATCAAAATAATGGCATTATGGAAGTTAACGTCATTTAAAGAGGCAATTTCACGCAAGAAAAATATAGAAAATTCCACATAAAAATTGTTTGTTATTACTATGATTAATATATATGTGGCGGGGTGGGGGGTGAATAAGGAGAGAACTTTTTAAAGTATAACCCTGAAGAAGTTATAAATGTAACTAAATTTAAAGAACTTTTATTGAAATTAAGTGCCTTTTGTTTGTTGTTTTTGGGTCGTCATTTTTTTTAAAGAATATACTTATGATTTGAGAAGTTTGTATTCAGCACTCATAAATTTCAAACATCTTTGTAACATTACTAATGAGATGTGTTTATAAATCACAGAAATGTTTTTTTTTTTTTGTTTTTCCTAGATTTTTTTTTTTATGATTTGTGTTTGAAGCATCTCTTTAAAACTTGCTATTTCTCATAAAAGCTAAAAATTAAAATTAAAACCAGAAGAAATCAGCAAAATAGACATTAAATTAAATCATTGACATTAGACAGATGAGTATTCGCCATAATAACGTTAGCATTTTTCAAATTAAAACCAAATAATTTCTTTCTCCCGAAGTAAATTTATTTCATATCAACTGAGTTTTGATGTGAAAATTGATCAATTAAAAGTTATTTGCTGTTATTTTGGCAGTTCAAAATTTAGACATGAAGTAGCAATAATGCTCATAAATGAAATGCCAACATTTCAAAAAAAACAAAAAGAAACTACAGAATTTTAGAACTTGGTTGATAATGAATGAATATTTTGGATTTTGAGACATTGATACTAAAAATCTTACACAGAATTTATTAAATGCAAACAAATATATAGCTAATATCTAAAGTTATTGATTTAATTATAATATTAACTAGCTAAAGAGAAAATAGTAGAGGCAACAGCAGATGAAAAATATTGTTTGTAAATTAATATAGGATAAAAAGACACCATTAATTTCCAGATATTAGTGATTTGTTCTCTTTGATTATACCGATATAAACAATTCCTATGGGAATGGTGCCACTATTCTTCTAGATGCTATATATCAGTGAGAAGGAACATTTTCAATTTGGATCTGGAGTGATAAATGGAATGAAAACGTTTGAAACTTTGACTACAGTAAATTCTAACTTGAAAAGTCTGGAGTCATCTTTCTTGTAGATTCTAGCTTTATTGACAAGTCAGTATATTGATGAACTCAGTTTTATTTCCTTCATAGATTATTGCCATGAGTTATTGGTTTTACATTCATTATTTGTCTAAATCATACCTGCTCTGCAAAACTAAATACAAAAGGTATCAATATAAAGGATTGGTTTGGAAATATAAATTAAAAATCTATATATATGAAAGTCTAGGAAAATAAATCTAACACTTAATATATATGCGGGCTTGTGTTGTCGGAAAGATGTAAAGGAAAGCAAAACTTATGATAGAACCAAGTTTCAATAGTTATTCGTATAAAATTGACTAACTCTTAAGGGAGTAAAGCTACTTAATAAAAAAAAATATCCAACAAACCAACAAGGAGCCAATGTTCCTCTAAATACCAAAAACCATACTGAAAAAAAAACAGAAAATTTTTAAACGGGGCAAGAGATTCTTTTTCTGGACAGTACAGTTCTAGATATACAAGACAAGATAGTCACGGCTGGATTGCCTTTGGTCACAAATCAGCTCAATCAGAGCTGACCAGAAGCTAAACACTAACAACGAATACTCAGTTATTCCAAAACTTTGCAATGCTTAGATATATTAAGAGCCACTATTTTGAAAGGTGTGCTGCTGGATAGACTGACAAAATCAGAATATCTCTTCTAACCTCTTCTGAATTACCATGCACAACCTCCTGAAGCAATACAAGAATCGTGTCTATTAACTGAACAATCCTCATGGCATCCCTGCTTAGAGTTGTTGTATATAATTTAATATTTCATGATATAATATATATGCAAATTGACATTAGAAAAGCTATATACAACTAGAAAGACTGACAATTCCGATTGCAAAATTAAGCTGGTACAATCATTATTCAATTAATTTCATTTTCTTTAATCTGAATTTGCCACAGCTAGTTCAAGGTGTAATAGTTTCTCTGTGACTTATTCACATAATTATTTAATAACAATAATAAAGTTTATTGGAAGAGGTGAACATATTTAAAAATCTATGAATAAATTTGGCAGAATAAACATATTGTTTGTAACCTTTCTCCCATCTGTGAGATATTGAATTTTGAGTGGGGGTTTTTTTAAGCAGATGAAACAAAATCACTGCTTCTTTGTTTATACTAGAAAATGGTTTGGCAGTGTTAGTGTCAGAAAAAACAAATAGTCTGCTCTCATCATTTAATGTCCTTATTCTATGCTGGCATGGGTTGGACAGACTGACAAGAATCTGATGAGTCATGGTCCAGTGTCTGCTTTAGCATGCTTTCTATGGCTGAATGCTCTTCCTAAAGTCAACCACTTTAGTGTGTACTGGGTGTTTTTTTTACATAGCACCAGCACTAGTGAGGTTATTATGTAACTCAAAAGTCTAAAAACCTGAGAAAGTAGTTGGTGTTGTGTCCTTATGTTAGATGGTGGTTAGATGGATATGAGAGAAGTGGTTGCAGTAGAGCAGGTCTCTTTTTGTAGAGAAGCTAGATGGCTATTTACATTTACAAGAGAAAGTGACACAATGGTGATGAGGCATCCAGATGGAACAGCAGGTAGGAGTAGCAGGTGGGGGGTTATAAGAGTGTATAGGGGAAGAGATAAGAGAAGTAAAGTGGGAGAAAGAGAGAGAAGTACATGAGATGGGAAGGTTAGTAACACAGCCATAATGAGAGATGACATGTTTGGATAGACTGCAGGAGCAAATTAGAGGGATTGGCAGGTGAAGTGCATCAAGAGAGATAATACGGTGGTCTGTGTTCTGAGTTCAAATTCCACTGAGGTTGACTTTGCCTTTCATCCTTTCAAGGTCGATAAAATAAGTACCACTTAAGTGCTGCACTCAATGTAATCGACTTATCTTCTCTCCTGAAATTGCTGGCCTTGTGACAAAATTTGAAATCAATATTGTTACAGAGGCCACTTGACATGCCAGTGCCACCTGACATGCCAGTGCCACCTGACATGCCAGTGCCACCTGACTTGTGCCAGTGACTGGTTCCCATGCCAGTGTCACGTAAAAAGCACCATTCGAGCGTGGTTGATGCCAGTACCACCTGACTGGCCCTTGTGATGGTGGCACATAAAAAGCACCCACTACGCTCTTAGAGTGGTTGGCATTAAGAAGGGCATCCAGTTGTAGAAACCTTGCCAGATCAGATTGGAGCCTGGTGTAGCCTCCTGATTTGTCAGTCCTCAGCCAAACTGTTCAACCCATGCCCGTATGGAAAGCAGATGTTAAACGATGATGATGATGATGATGATGATGATGTTAGCAAATGAGAAAATTGGTATCAAAAGGCAGAAAGAGTTACCATGGAGGACATGTAGAGTGGAGGGTGATGTGAAGAAGGAATTGAGTGACTGTGTATATATAAACACACATATATATACACATACATATTCACACGTGCATATACATATATATGCTATATATACCCACACAGTGCTTCAGAAGTCAGTTTCACCATGGTGGATGGGTTTTCTATGAGAACTTCATATCACTAGATATCCCAGTCCTTTGTCATTTTCTCTGTGAGGTTCAGGGTCATGGGGTCAGCCTTCATTACTTCATTCCATGCCTTCTGGGTCTTCTTTGTCCACAGGCTCCAGCCATGTTTAGTGATCAGCACTTCTTAATACAATTATCCTCATCCAAAAACATCACATATCCTATACAAGCACAATCTTCTTTCTTGCACATACACACACACACACACACACACACGTGTGTGTGCACATGCAGGCATGGCTCTGTGGTTAAGAAGCTTGCTTTCTAACCACATGGCTGTGATTAGTCCCACATCACAGCACCTTGGGCAATTGTCTCCTGCCACAACTCTAGACTAACCAATGACATGTGAGTGAATGTCGTAGGTGGAAATATATTTAAGCCTGTCGTGTGTTTGTGGGGCAGGGAGGTATGTGTGTATTTGTGTGTATGTTTGTCACTTCCACTGCTTGACAATCATTATTGGTTTGTTCACATCCCCTGTAACTTTGCAGTTCAGCAAAACGGAGCAATAGAAAAGTATCGAACTTAAAAAAAAAAAGTAGAAATCAATTTGTTCCACTAAAATCATTCAAGGCAGTGCCCCAGCATGGCCAGAGTCTAATGACTGAAATAAGTAAAAGATAAATATTTGTGTTTCTTTAGGATTCTAAATTCAAATCCTACAAGGATTAACTTTACTGTCATTCTTTCAGGGTCAGTAAAAGTAAATACCAATTACATTTGGAGTAGGGATCAGTTTAATTGACTACACTATCTTCCAAAATTTATGGGTTTCTGTTTAACATTATTGCTGGCTTAATTGTAGTATGTTCTTTTCTACTCTAGGCACAAGGCACGAAATTTTGGGGGTGGGGGCAGTCAATTAGATTGACCCCAGTCAATCTAAACTGGTACTTAATTTATCAACCCTGAAAGGATGAAAGGCAAAGTCGACCTTGGCAGAATTTGAATTCAGAACATAGCAGCAGACGAAATACTGCTAAGCATTTTGCCCGGCGTGCTAACACTTCTGCCAGCACACTGCCTTTTAGTTGTAGTATGTTGTTTAGGGAAAACAGACCTTTAGTATTGGTTCCCCCACCCACACCTAAAGGCTTAGACAAAGGAAGAATGGCAGTGCTTATGATTCTTTTACAGAGCCTCAGAGATTTCTCACAGAAAGGGTGAAAGTTTTCTGCAGACCAGAGACTAAATCTGAATACTTGTAATGTACCAACCTCTACTAAAGGCACACAATAGACAAGTGGTAGTGTTAACTTTTGTTTGCTGAATTAAGCTGTCTTTGCTTCAATTAATATTGACAATAATGAAGAATTTATGAAAGTAATTGTCATCAAAAGCTGATGTTTATAATTAAAATTTACATGAAACTTTGATGGACTGTTTTAATTTAGATTACTTTCAAATAAGGAGTTTTTATCATAGAGCCAAGGGCAGTCCCAAACAGGTTGGTTAATATCAAAAGGGTTAATAAGGGTCAATACATTTATCATCTGTATGGTAATGTTGAGTCAATCCAAGTTATCATATACCCAGCACAGAGTGTAGATGATCAGTAGAGCAACATTTCATGTCTGTACACAGCTGGCCATTAAAGTTGTTCCTGGATATCCAACCCAGGTGTACACATATTGTCGGGGATCTACAGGAGTGCACTACTAATAAGGTCTTATTTAGCTCTCCAGTGATGTACTCCAAATTGCATCTCTCTCTCTCTCTCTCTCCCTCTCGACATCAATGATTGAAAGAGCATTGCCATGGTGTCTATTAAAGACACAACTATAAAATAAAGTTGTATCTATACTTTTTTTCCAAGCACTGAGGCAAGAACTTATTACTATAAACTCAGATATATGATATATTTCAAAATTACAGAAAAACTAGTAGTTTCTGTGACAAGCATAGAAACTCTTGCTTCTATATTATTCACCCAGCTCTGCCATTCAATACATATCTTTACATAGTAAAAGTCTTTAGAATTCTGAAGTCATGATGGCTGTTGTGCTTGCTTGTATAGTTTACATGTAAAACTAAGTGTTACATATAAGTGTGAAGTTGTGTTTGTTAGAATAGTTTATGTGTTACCTGAGTGTTATATTACAGGCATATATTTCAGTTTGGTTAGATATCTTCATAGAAATCATCAGGTGACAAAATAATATGTTTTAAGTCTGCCACAGATAAAATATCGGAGAATGAAGGAAATCATATAAGACTGCTTTTCAGTTTATCTCTCAAATGTTTTACTGCAATATCAAAATATACGTTCAATCACTGAACTAAAACTAAATAGAATTCATTTAGAAATAAATAGAAACATTTTTCTTTCTCTTTTGTAACCCCCTAAACAATGTACAAAATTCTTATGTTAGTCATTGCTTGACTCTAAGAATTTTCCATAAATTTCCAATAATTGAATTTGTTACTCAGAAGATTTACCATTCTACTATTCTGAAATCAACTTATTTCCTTTATGAAGAATTTTTTGTGTATTTTTTCCATTTTTCACAGATTTTGTATAATATTCTCACATTATAAATACATTCAATAATAACAGATCTCAACTGAAATTGAATTCTTAAATGATAGGGCTTGAGACATTCCGAAAAATGTATGAAATATTTAGTCATTTTTTTTTTTTTTTTTTTAAAGTATGTATTATTTTCATTATTATTTCCTACTTATTATCATCAGCATAAATATGTAAACTTTGGAAATGAAAACATTTTTTTTTCAGACAATTCAAACTGAAAGATAACATTTTAAGTAAACATTTTAAAACTGTTTTCTTTTTATTCTACCTATTGTTATATTGTTATATACCTGAAATAGTCTCTCTCTCTATTATTTTCACTGAACATTTCTTTATCATTTTTTCTCTTTTCATTGTTTCTTTTTTTTCTTTTTATGCCTCCTAAAATATCTTTCCATCAAGTCATGTTGTTTAGGACAGAATTCAATATGAATGCAGAGCTTAAATCCAATTTGTCGACATTGCTTGCATTTGTTTCTTCATATATTTAAAACAACAATATTATAAAAGAAAGAAAAAGAAAGAATATTTTAGTCTGAAGCACATTTTAAGTAGTTCACTACTTTAACAATATATATTTCTGTAAGTTGCAGGGAAGGAAGATACTGAGAGCCAAAATAACTTTCCTACCATCAGCTATCATTATACAAGTAAAATTATTCAAATAATATTAGGTTATAAACATTTCACTTATATATAGTTTAAGTATTCAATTTTAACCTTTTCTTGACCACATTTCTGTAGAAATGCACTGCTTTTTTTCAATTAATCTTCAAATTGAAAATGAAGAATTTCATCATTATTTAACGTCAGTGCTTCACACTGGCATCAGTTGGATGGTTTGACAGGATTTAACAAATCAGACAACTGAACTGAGTTCCGGTGTATGTTTTAGTGTTTATTCTATGATTGGATGCCCTTTCTAATACCACCCACTTTACAAAGTGTACTGGGTGCTTTTCCACATCGCTGGCACTAATGAGATTACCAGGTAACTCACAAGGTAAGACCTCAATTGAGTGAGAGTGTAACATTGAGGGAGACGACATTATGCTAAATGTTGAGAGAGAAAGAGTAATTTAGTAGAAATAACTTTGTCATTATTAAACTGGTGTCTGGAACATAAATTAACATGGAATTTTGAGGCAAGGTTTTAATTGAAGATCAATTTTAAAAAGTTTATATCACAAAATTAAAAGGTTTTCTCAGGTGAGCTGGTATGGAAAGAGTTATACTTTAAATACACACTGGTTATTGTGTAGAATAACTGCATGCATTATAGTTTGCTTTTCCCCAGGTGCATAAACATAATTATATCAGTCGTGATTGCATATCAATTGGTTATTAAATATTACTAATTGTCACTTTCCTATCATAGAGATTTCACTTTTAAAAATTTCCAAATCAACATGGAATTAAATATAAATCGATAATTTCATGCACTATTGACACCATCTTGTCAATACACCAAAATTTAAATGAAAATTTACTTTTAAGTTAGATTCAACACCAACCAACAAAAAATATGATTCATTATTTTAAACAGCTGTTATCTTTCCTAGTGATATTTATTGTCTACAATTTTTCTGTCACATGGAAATTACATACAATATCTCCTGCCTAACACTTGCTTATTCTGCTGAATAAGTCCTTCAGATTCTTTAATTTAATTATAATACAAAAAAAAATCATTCGAGCAAGGTCATTGCCTGTGCAGGTGGCATGTGAAAAACACCATTTTGAGCATGGCCGTTGCCAGTACTGCTTGACTGACCCTTGTGCTGGTGGCACATAAAAGCACCCACTACACTCTCAGAGTGGTTGGCATTAGGAAGGGCATCCAGCTGTAGAAACTCTGCCAGATCAGAGTGGAGCCTGGTGCAGCCATCTGGTTCGCCAGTCCTCAGTCAAATCGTTCAACCCATGCTAGCATGGAAAGCGGATGTTAAACGATGATGCATTGTGTGTAAATGGGGTGTTTGCAAAAACCTATGAGCATTGCATGTGATGACTCAAAGGCGATGTCAATGAATTTAAACAAAGAGAAAAGATATTGTATTACTTTACACACGTTTAATATTCCAATAATATTTCGGGAAAAATTTGCCTTTTCAAGTAATCCAGGAGAAAGAAATAACCAAAGAGTTCAGCAGGCCATTATCAAGTGTTTTGTGATGAAAAGCATTTTCCTAAAATATTTTAGGATCATTTAGCAACCCATGTAAGGTAATACAAAATCCTTTCTCTTTGTTTTTCTTCATTGACATCACCTGACATATGTTGCCTAAGCCCTCACCTGCACTCCTCAAAAATCTGAATACAGACGATCTTTCTTTTATTCTTTTACTTGTTTCAATCATTTGATTGTGGCCATGCTGGCGCATCGCCTTTAATCAAACAATTCGACCCCAGGATTTATTCTTTGTAAGTCTAGTATTTATTCTAGCAGTCTCTTTTGCTGAAACACTAAGTTACGGGGGATGAAAACACACCAACATCAGCTGTCAAGCAATGGTGGGAGGGACAAACACAGACACACAAACATAACACACAAACACACATACACACACACACACACATATATATATATATGTGTGTGTGTGTGTGTGTGTGTATACGATGGGCTTCTTTCAGTTTCTATCTACCAAATCCACTCACAAGGCTTTGGTCAGCCCAAGGCTCTAGTAGAAGACACTTACCCAAAGTGCCACACAGTGGGACTGAACCTGGAACTATGTGGCTGGTAAGCAAGCTACTTACCTCACAGCCACTCCTGCACCTATGTTAGTCATCTTCAGAAAGTAAAACAGAACTAATTTTTCAATTTATGTAAAAGAATTTGTTTCTGAAAACATCAAAATGTTACAAATGCTAGAACAAACCATCACAACCAAACATGAATAGAATAACATCCAAGCCAATAAGTGAACCTTCATGAAGTCACATGACCTGCTAGAAATAGCAGCTAAATCTCTAAATCACTCCCCGTGTCAGAAATGGATATACAAAAAGACAGAGTAGTCATGGTTGTAATATCATTAATAATAAATCTGTTCAAACAGAAGGATTATTGTCTAATGTTACCAGATCTATTATTATCAAAGGTGAAACAACCACAATTAGAAAACGCTACCTTAAAATTGTAGTACAATAGATACAGTATATTTTTTTTCTCAACAGATAAGAAAGGTTTCTATTCCAGTAAGTTGGCACCACTTTTAAAAAGCACAAATATATTCAACTGTTGAACACAGCTTCCATATATGTGAATACAGATCTTTCTATGGCCATTAGATTTTTAACTTGCTGATTTGTAGATTTTCTTCTCTCTTACTCTTTCTTTATACATACATATCTACCATTTCTTTGATTGCCTCTTCTGCAAATATCCATTCATTCTCTGCAACTGATCAAGTGCAGAAACTATTTGAGTACCAAGCAGTCAAAGAAATAACAGTCTCTGTTAAGATTTCAGTTACTTTGTAAAGAAAAGGGAACAGTGATTGCATTAAATGTGCAACAAAGAATGTGAGATTACAGCAGCATATGCAGCAACCGACAAAAATATGTTGAATGTGTCCATTAGATTTAGAATAAGATTTTTATAACCAAAAAGAATACAGATGGGTTGAGATTGAAAGTAAGTAGATACCAAAAGAGGAAAAAAAACAAGTCTGAATCAACTAATCGTGGTCTGTAACAGCAAAGATTATTTCATAAGCACAGTGCTAATAATAATTGGTACGATAAAAAAAACACACACACAAGGGTTTTTCCAATTCTACACATTGTTCAAAAAAATAGTCTGTTCAACAGAGTTCACATCCTACACAAGACAATATTAATTCAAAAGCACAACTCACATAATACTATTTTTTGCACAATTCACACTACACTTACCCCACACACTTATTGCATACTAAAATAACACAAATTACACAACACATACTCTTCAGAATAACTACCCAATCACATAACACAACCCACAGAGCACACATCTTATGCAATCACCAGCTTATATAACACAGCATCATCATCATTAAGGTGGCAAGCTGGCAGAATCGTTAGCACACCAGGTGAAATGCTGAGCAGCATTTCATCTGTCTTTAATTTCTGAGTTCGAATTCCCCCAAGATCAACTTTCAGTACCAGTTGAACACTCTTTACATTATTTACATTATTTACATTTGACGGATATTCGTCCTCGTCTTGTTTGTTGTTAACACAACGTTTTGGCTGATATACCCGCCAGCCTTCATCAGGTGTCTTGGGGAAATTTCGAATGTTGTCTCATCTTTGCTATGTGTTTTATTTCCAGGTAGTCATTGTGTAGAGTACAGGTTGTGTAAGTTCTGTAATATTATTAGGTGGACAGTATGAAGTTATGTGAGTCATTGATGTGTGGTATGTGTCACAGTATCAAGTTTTAACTTTGTAATCATAGGCTCAGGAATGGCTATGTGATTAAGAAGGTCACTTCCCAACCACATGGTTTCAAGCTCAAGCCCACTACATGGCACCTTGGAAAAGTGTTGTCTATTATAGCTTGAGTTTGGGTAAAGCCTTGTTAGTGGATTTGGTAGACAGAAACTGGAAAAAGTGTGTGTGTGTGTGTGTGTGTGTGTGTGTGTGTGTGTGTGTGTGTGCGTGTGAGTTGTTTACATTTGCACTCTTTCAAAGTTGTGAGGTGTGAGCAGTATAGTTGACACTTCTAGTGTCAACAATTTGTTTGCCAGCTTTGCACCTTAAATGACTTGTGAAATAAAAGATCCCTTACTTGAAAAACAGGTAATGGTTAGCAGCAGGAAAGGCTTCAGGATGTGAAACAATGCCGCAGTAATACATTTGTCTAACCCACACTTGCATAGAAAAGATGGATGTAAAAACAAACAAAGATATGGGTTTCAAATTTCAGTGCAAGGCCAGCAAATTTAGGGAATTGTTCAACTGGAACTAAAACACATAACAATGATGAGACAACATATACAAATCACAATCACATCCAGTAAAATAATACACCTTAATTGGCACTCTGTCGGTTACAATGACAAGGGTTCTAGTTGATCCAATCAATGGAACACCTGTTCATATAATTAACATGTGAGTGGCAGACATGTATAACCTTAACATGGTTCTCAGGGAGATTCAGTGTGACAAAGAATGGGACAAGGCTGGCCCTTTGAAATACAGGTAAAACTCATTTTTGCCAGCCGAGCAGACGGGAACAACATGAAATAAAGTGTCTTGCTCAAGGAGAAAACACACTATTAAGAATCGAACTCATGACCTTACAATCATGAGCCGAATACCCCAGCCTCTGAACCAAGTACCTTCATCTTACATTGATTGCATTCTACACAACAATCACATGAAGCACAAACGTAAGGATAGAATTTAAAAAAGAAAGCTCCCATAACATAGTAAAACTGGTGTAGTGCAATTTGTTCCACTTTTTATAATGCTAGAGTGGATTAGATGAATATGTTATTACGCCATTGTTTTATAATCAAATGATGCTCTCTTCTTGTCACCGACCTTTACCTGTTTCTCAGGTAAACAAACTTATTTCTGAACAGATGATTTGCTGACACTAGAAATAACACTACTGCTATTAGTTTGCAACATTCACAGGTGTGTAGATGTAAATAAATACACACACACGTGCACATATACATATATATTTACATACAATGGGCTTCGTTCAGTTTTCATCTACCAAATCTGCTTAGAGAGACTTGAGCATTCTGAAATTTTGTCAAAGTCACTAGTCAAGATTCTACACAGTGGAACCAAACCCAAAACCACATGGTTGAGAAGCAAACTTTTCTTCCAGACAGCTACACCTGCACCTATAGGAACAAAGCATAGAAACCTAATTCTACACCTTAATTAAGAATGCTGTACTCATACACACAAGGTAACAAGGAGGTGCTCCAATTGGTACAACAGGAACTCACATAAAACAGTTGAAAACCAACACAAAACCTCGACGATACCAGCAACAAAAGAAACAACTAGAAATAATATAGAGATTACCTTGCCATCACCCTGCATTGTTGCTTCTTGAATCAATTACAAATCATTTACAGAGTGTACTGAGTGTGGGGGGGGGGGTTGTGGTGACAGCACTTCTGGAGTTGCGTTATAGCTTGTAAAGCAAAAGAGGGCACTCTATGATGGACAAGAACAAACTGCAAAAAGGATGTTACTGGAGAGAATAACAAGGAACTGTGTTGGGAAGGGAGTGAAGGAGACACAGGAGAGGAAGAGTAATGCCAGGAGTTAGTATGAAGGAAGAGGAGGGAGCAAATGTGGCAATGGTAGTGGGGTGAGGTGAGTAGGTGGACGTAGTGATAGGATGAGTTAGTCCACCTGGCATAAGAGCATAGGTTGGACAATCTGCTAGGGTTCAAGACATTTTATTGGCAACATAAAGGTTTAATGTCGAGGAGGGTAGAGACACAATTGGGAGAGTAGATAATAGGTGGGAGGTAAATAGCAATTGCAGAAGGTTAGTGAGAAAGGGATGAAACAGCAGAAGGTTGATGCAGTGTGATTCCACTTTAAATATTTATGCATATAAATATATGCATGCAGTTTTGTGTTAATGTCTATATTTACCAGTGTTGTGTCAAAAAGTGAAACTATGCAGTTCAATAAATGGAGATCTATAAAATAAGCATCAAATTGACATCAATACTGGCATTGATCTGATTGATTAAAAAGCTTGAAGGCAGTTTCCCAGCATGGCTGCAGGATAATGACAAAAAAAAAAGAAGACAGAAAGAAGAAAAAGCACTAAAAGTAAGTATACAGTTATTCATTACACAATCGAATATTATACCTTGTTACCAAAGCAACAATTGTGGTCAGGTCGCTCTTGAACGCTACTGGTAACATGTAATCCAGTACAGCCTGTCGCAGGTGTTGTCGGCGACTAAACTGGCAACCCCATCAAGTTTGCTTGGTGAAGAGGGTGATTGTGGGATGAAAAATAAGACCAGTTCAAAGGGCAGAAGAACTATTGTGTAGTCAATGGCCAATTCAACAAGTACCTTGTCGCGGTGAAGTGCTTGTGTGATCCATTGACTCAGGGAACTATGCTGGAGGGAGAGAAATCTTTAGGTAGGTCTTACTAGGCCAGACAGGTCGAAGGGAAAGAGACAAACAAAACCTTAACCATTAGAGGAGTAAACTTCAATGACAATAAATCGAAGTGTTGGCAGCAGGGCATGGATTTAATTATTGGCAGGACCTAACAGATCAGATTCCTGGCTTTGAACTAGCAGGATGTCATGCAGAGGATCTTAAATACAAGAAAATGGATGAGACCCTAATATTTCTAGTTAGATGGAAACTGCGGGACCACATGGTGCAGCACCCTGTGACTCTTATACTATGTGCAACCAAAATCCCTATGGGGATGTCCTATGGGATGACATAGATGAGATGAGACAAAGCAACAAATGGATAGAATTGTAAGAGCATCAGAAAATAATGCCCTGTAGTATTGTTTTGATTCTTTATGATCAGAGGTCAACTTTACCTGTCATCATTTCTAGTCAATAAAATAAAATACCAGTCAAGTACTGAAATTGATGGTATCAACTTAACCCCTCCCCTCGAAACTGCTGTCCTTGTACCTAAATCCGAATCCACTCCATCTTGCCACAAACACCATCATACCGAAACTCGAAACTCGTGTATACTTATCTCCATGAGCCAAGATATACAAAAGGAAAGAAAAGTTATTAAATGTACCAGATGCCCAATGAATGCATTTGTTTTATGTGTACATACAATCATCATAAAATGGTGATGAGCTGCCATAGAACCAAGATTTACAACCGTTCTGCAGACATTTCATTGTATTTCCTTTTAGGACACTTTAAACTCCATTGTCTCAGTCTGGTTAGTTGGTGGGAATAGTTTTAGCAAATTTTCCTGAGCTGGTCATTCATTAATAGATAACTCTGGATCTCATAAGGTAAGCACTTGACTATTTATTGTACAGTTCCACAAGATAAATAAACATTTACTACGTTTTCTCAAATAAAATTATATCAGCTATTTTTATCAACTGCTCTTCCTGTGTCTCAAGAGTAACAGAAAAAGAAGCTAGAATAAAAACTGTCCTAGAATTGACTCCCTCATACACTAATTTCCAGCTATGTTTAATAAATCCGCCAAACATTCAGATAAATTCTCAAGTATTTTACAGCTGCTAATTCCCACCTCCAGAGCACTTAAAACATTAATTCAATATCAGGTTTCTTGTGTACAAAGCCATTTTCTATTCGATTGCCATCTAATAAACTAAAACCATTTTGGTTTTGTTTAGATACAGCTGAAGTAAGTAAATGAATACTCACGTCTTTCCCATCTTATTGAACTTGTTATAATAGTTATTTAACTTATTTCAGGTAACTTAAATAACTCTCATTCAGTCAAGGATTTTGTGACTAGAGCCAAAAATTATAAGTCTACAGTTAAACCAGTTGCCTGAATTCGAATTCCTCACAGACAGTTTATTCTACAAAACATCGTATTTAGCTGTATATTAAACTGTGTATCAAATTATGATCTAGACATTCATGTTTCATAGTAATGATATAACACATTTTATAGCGAGGTCATGCTCCCCATTACTGTCTCCCATTGCACTTAACTGCTCAGAGCTAGGAATTCAAATGTCTTTTTAATAGTCACTTCGTTATTATAGTGACAGGGAATGAATTGTTAGCTAACTATTACTTGCATTGTACCATTTGATACTGCATGACTTGTGTGTGTATACACACACACACACACACACACACACACACACACACACACACACACACAGTATGAGAGTAATTGTTTGTATTCCATGCACAAATGCCAAGATCTGTTTATAATCACGTTATTGAAGAGGATTATTTACTCATACTGAACAACTTCATGTGGTTGATGTTCATAAAAATTTTCATCAGTGAGTTGAAATAATGAATGGAGTGGGGTTAGAGTGGTTAAAAGAATATCAGAGTATTCAACTGGTTAGTTGGACAAGTGATTTGTTTAGATCAGTGGTTCTCAACTAGGGTTTGTATGGCCCTTGGGGATCCAGATAAGATTTTGTTGTTAAAATTTATCTGCCATAAATTGGTTATATTTTTACAATGTACAAAATATTTTAATAATTATTTTTATACAATTAGAACATTACTATTTTTTAAAATCTCACAACGAGAGATATTCAGCAACAGTACTTTGGAGTAAAGATTATTTGCCAACATAACATGGTAGTCCTGGTTTAGGACTAATGTTGCTGTAGTTTAGCCCCAAGAGACATCATCTCCAGCTGGCTATACAACACGATCTGAGTCCTTATATTTTCGAACAAAGGAATCTACCACCCCAACAGATATTGTTTTGAGTTGAGTGGGGTTGCTAGATCGTGTCATGTAGCCAGTTGGAGACAATGTCTCCTGGGGCTAAATTACAGCAACATTCGTCCTAAACCAGGACTGCCATGTTATGTTGGCAAACAATCTTTATTTTTATACAATTTCTAATAATATTTAATTATGAAAATATAATAGGAATTTTTTAACATCAAATGGCTAGAGGGTCCATCCAAATAAAATCAAAGGAGTTCATAGGTTTTTTAAAAAATGGTTGAGAACCACTGGGTTAGATAATGAGATCCATTCTCTCTGAAAGGCCTCAGCAGGTGGTTTTGCCCTAGACTTAATGTTACATGTTACTAATGACTTCCATTATGTTAATTAGCAAACAATGTTCACTCATTCTGATTCAGAAAGGATGTGAGAAGATAAGTTAAATAAGCTGAATATATTATACATAAGTGCAAGAATGGCTGTGTGGTTAAGAAGTGTTTTGCAACCACATGGTTTTAGGTTCAGTCCCAATGCCCTGCATGCCACGCAAGTGACTGATACTATTGCCTATGGCCAATCAATGTCTTTCAAGTGAATTTGGCATCTGGAAACTCTGTGGATTTCCATTATATATGTATGTGTGTGTTGGTTTGTTTACATCTTTGTAACAGTTCGGAAAAAGCGAGTGAAATAATAGACACCATAATAGTAATATGGCTAATTTCTTATTTTCATTTCTCCACCATCAATTGGTAAAATAATTCTTTTAACTTCATGTCATCTGAAATTGAATAGGCCTTTGGTCAAATGGCATTCTAGCCATGCCTATCATGACTTTTTATATACCAAGGACTATATTATCCAATATGATCATATTATTTTTAGACAGCAGGGTGAAACTTGAGAGAGATTTGGTGGCTATTTTAGGCAGGTTGAGTTACCAGTCGAAAGGCAGTAGAATGTTCCCTGGAGGCTTTACAAAATCTAATCCAGCATTTGGTTATTCTAATTTAAATCTCCACTGAGATTAACTTAGCTTTCATAGTCTTGGTGGCATAAAGTCAGGATGTGAATTGTTTATAAAACAGGACTCTTTGACTGTGATCAACAAATTGATATCATTACATACTTTTTTCCATCTTTAGAAACTTTTGATTTTTCTTTGTATCATTCATTGGACTGCAGCCATACTGGAGCACTGCCTTGAAGTGTTTTAGTTCAATAAATAGATACCCTTTCATTTTCTTTGTAAGTCGAGTATGTTTCTATTAGTCTCTTTTATTGTTAAGTTACAGGAACATAAACAAACCAACACCAGTTTTCAAGTGGGGGTGATACAGACAGACAGACACACATGCATGCACACACACACACACACACACACACACACACACACACACACACACACACACACACACACACACATATGTATACAGAAGTAAATGTAGGATAAGCAAGTTAGACAGATCAATATATACAGTATATTAAATACATGAAATACAAAAAATGTCCGTTTGCATACAAAGAAGTCCGACTTACACAAAATACAAATGATATAGAAAATTTAAAGTGTTGAAGGAAAGTATTACAAATCCAACAGCTGTTTCTGGGGGCTCAGTGGTCCATGATGACGTTTGTAGATTGATCTCATCTTTGAACTTCTTTCCTTCAACACCTCAAATGTAAGATCTCTTCCCTGAAGATGGAGGTTCATCTCATCCAGTGATGGAATCAATCTGCAAACATTATTTTGGACCACTGAGACAGAAACAGCTGTTGGATTTGTAATATTTTTCCTCAGTCCCTTTAATTCTCTATATCATTTATATTCTGTGTAAATCAAACTTTTTTTATATGTATACATATATACATTTTTTGAATTTCATGTATTTGATATACTTTGTATATTAACCTGCCTAACTTGCTTACACTTATGTTTACTTCTGCTCAAGTTTAAATTTCTTGAGCAGTGCTAAGTGTATTCCATACGGGGAATATTTGATTCTCATCTATGAAATATATTCTTCTATTCTTTTACTTGTTTCAGTCATTTTAACTGTGGCCATGCTGGAGCACCACCTTTAATCGAACAAATCGAACCAAGGACTTATTCTATCAGTCTCTTTTGCCAAAATGCTAAGTTACAGAGATGTAAACACACCAACATTGGTTGTCAAGCGATGGTGGGGGACAAACGCACATGCACACATACACACACACACACCACACAATGTATATATACATATATATATATATATATATATATATATATATATATATATATATATATATATATATATATATATGATGGGCTTCTTTCAGTTTCTGTCTACCAAATCAACTCACAAGGCTATAGTAGGAGATATTTGCCCAAGGTGTCACACAGTAGGACTGAACCCGGAACCATGTGGTTGGGAAGCAAGCTTCTTACCCCACAGCCACTCCTGCGCCTATAAATTTATATATATATATATATATATATATAGAGAGAGAGAGAGAGAGAGAGAGAGAGAGAGAGAGAGAGAGAAAGAGAAAGAGAGAGAGAGAAGGAAGGAGAGAGAGAGAGAGAGAGAAAGAGAAAGAGAGAGAGAGAAGGAAGGAGAGAGAGAGAGAGAGAGAGAGAGAGAGGCATACAACAAGCTTCCACACAATTTGTATCTACCAAATTCACTCAAGGCATTGATCAGCCCAGGGCTATAGTAAAAGACACACTTGTCCAAGATGTTATGCAGTCTGACAACTCGAAACCACATGGTTGCAAGGCTAGCTTCTTAACCACACAGCCATGTCTGAAAACTTTTTGAAAAGTTGATTCCTAAATTTTTCACTATTAATTCTAAATAACATTTTGATATTAAAATTTTATGAATAAACATAACATTGTTAATAAATAGTAAAAAAAAAATGGGAAACCCTAATAAAACTGTAGGCTTGTTACATGAATTATCAAATATTTGAAGAATAAATATTTCTCTGTATTTATCAATGGTTACTAATATACATAAACTGAAGCCAAAGAAGAAAAGTTGTGCAACCAGAACATACAATCTGTAAGAATAATTTAGAGACAGAAAAGACAAATAAATGAAGAATTTACATCAAAGAGAGCGACGTTGTAACAAATTATATAAAAGATTAATTCTACCTATTCTTTCTAAGGCAGTGTTTGAAGAATGAAGGCGCCATGGAGATATTATCCTATTCATAATACAATGCTGCTTCATAAGTTTCTTCATTATCAGCGAGAAAATAATTTAATGAACATCGATAAATTATTTTTCACACACACACAAAGTCTCAGAAAGTTTCAGCTTTTATTGATTTCCTTTTTACACTTGATAGACTTTTGAGGTTTTTGGTGTTTTGGCTTTTTGCGTTAGATAATTATTGTTAGGGTATATGAGAATTGTCATGCATAGTGTCTTGAGCAGTGTTGATGGCTTGGTTAGTTAAATTAAATCACAGACCCTAGTCAGTTTCCACTTAACGGTTAAATAATTCAGTTTACCAAATGTAAAACAAGTAAACATATATATATAATAGAAATATGTTTCAAAAAGAAACTAGAAGCTACACGTAGAAAAGATATGGGGAAAGTAAGAAGAAAAAAAGCGAAAATCCACATTTAATATAAAAAAAATAAATAAATAAAGGCTTTTTTATGAAAAGTAGCGACAAATAAATACAATTAGATGAACTGAGATAGAATTAAGAGGAATTAAATTCATTATTTTGAATTGTTAAAGAAATTCAAAGTCAAACCGGTATTGTCATTGCAGTTCACTGGCTAGAGGTTAAAATAGCCTCATTAAGGGATAAAAATATCTAATGATAAAAATATTCATTGGCCATTATTTTTTCATACAAATAGTAATATTCATAAAATAATAGGTTTAAGTATAAATCTTGGTTTATAAATATTCAAACTGAAATTCAGAAAATGGAGATGTAGCATTAATATAATTTATTAACTGCAAAAAATAATCTAATAACAATAATCTAATGGTATATCTTTTCTACTCCTCTGATGAGACTTTGCCCATTACAATGATATAATTACTGAATTTAATTCTTTGGGCAAAATCGAAACAGCTGTAAGAGAATATGTTGAATTTTTGCAGTTGATAAATTATATTAATGCTACATCTCCATTTTCTAAATTTTAATTTATATATATAGGGTTTAGCTCCCAATTTTGGAATTGACAGCTATACCAATCCTCGAAGTGGATGGCACTGCATCATACCAAAGGTACCATCTTTGCCATCTAAAATAAGGACACAGTACTGCAATAGTCTGGGTTTGAAGGGTCGGCAATTGTTCAACATCCTTCCAGGCAACCTTAGAGATCTACATGGTGTTGATATGGATGTTTTCAAGGAACGTCTGGACAGGTTTCTATCTGAGATACCAGATGAACCCACATTGTGGCAGGAGATGCAAAGAAGAGTAGCACCGTCCAACTCACTACTTCACCAAAGACAACACCAAGTAACTACAGGTAGTGCACCAGCATGACCTCAGCCCTGGGCTGAAACCAGTAAAAGATAAGAGATAAAAGATATATATATATATATATATATATATATATATATATATATATATATACATATATATATATATATATATATATATATGCATATAAATATATATATATATATATATATATATATATATATATATGCATATATATATATATATATATATATATATATATATGCATATATATATATATATATATATATATATATATATATGCATATATATATATATATATATATATATATATATGCATATATATATATATATATATATATGCATATATATATATATATATATATATATATATATATATATATATGCATATATATATATATATATATAAATATGCATATATATATATATATATATATATATATATATATATATATATGCATATATATATATATATATATATATATATATATATATATGCATATATATATATATATATGCATATATATATATATATATATATGCATATATATATATATATATATATATGCATATATATATATATATATATATATATATATATATATATATATATATATATATGCATATATATATATATATATATATATATATATATATATATATATATGCATATATATATATATATATATGCATATATATATATATATATATATATATATATATATATGCATATATATATATATATATATATATGCATATATATATATATATATATGCATATATATATATATATATGCATACATATATATATATATATATATGCATACATATATATATATATATATATATATGCATACATATATATATATATATATATGCATACATATATATATATATATGCATATATATATATATATATATGTATATATATATATATACATACATATATATGTACATATATAAATATATATATGTATATATATATATATATATATATATATATATATATATATAGAGAGAGAGAGAGAGAGAGAGAGGGGGAGAGAGATACAGAGAGATACAGACAGAGAGAGACAGAGAGAGACAGAGAGAGACAGAGAGAGAGACAGAGAGAGGAAGTGAGGTGGCTGAATTGTTATCACATTCTTAGTTTCTTTGAACTCTTAATGTTCTGAGCTCAAATCCCACAAATGCTGACTTTGTCTTTCATCCCTTTGGGGTCAAAATGATAAAGTAACGGTCAAGTGCTGGAGTTTATGTAACTGACTTTCCTCTCTGCAACAGATCAGCATCCCATTCAAGGGAATGTTACAATCTCAGTCATTTATACACCATGGAAATGTTAAAATATATACATATATATATAGAGCCTGCCGTATATCGACCCAACAGAGGGACCAGCTATCTGAGTTGATAGTACCAGGGTAGATAAAGCAATTAAGAGTATGAAGACAGGGAAAGCCCCCGGCCCATCAGGAATCACTGCAGAGATGCTCAAAATATCTGGCAGTGTTGACTACCGTCTAGTCACCCGTATTACGAACCAGGTGTTATCTCATTCCAGGGTGAAAAACTAGAGGTAGTCGATAGCTTCCGCTATCTCGGTGACCAAGTTAGTAGTGGGGGTGGGTGCGCTGAAAGTGTAGCTGCTAGAATAAGAATAGCCTGGGCAAAGTTTAGAGAGCTCTTATCTCTGCTGGCAACAAAGGGACTCTCACTCAGAGTAAAAAGCAGACTGTATGACGCACGTGTACGAACAGCCATGCTACATGGCAGTGAAACATGGGCTGTAACTGCTGAGGACATGCGTAAGCTCACAAGGAATGAAGCCAGTATGCTCCGTTGGATGTGTAATGTCAGTGTGCATACCCGTCAGAGTGTAAGTATCTTGAGAGAAAAGCTGAACATTAGAAGCATCAGTTGTGGTGTGCAAGAGAGACGATTGCGCTGGTATGGACATGTGGTGAGAATGGATGAGAATAGCTGCGTGAAAAAGTGCCACACCCTAACAGTTGAGGGAACTCGTGGAAGAGGTAGGCCCAGGAAGACCTGGGCTGAGGTGGTGATGCAAGACCTTCGAACATTGGGTCTCACCGAGGCGATGACTACTGACCAAGACCTTTGGAAATGTGCTGTGCGTGAGAAGACCCGGCAAGCCAAGTGAGATCGTTGCCAGTACCCCTGGACTGGCTCTTGTGCGGGTGGCACATAAGATGCACCATTTTGAGCATGGCCGTTGCCAGTACCGCCTGACTGGCCTACATAGGATTTTCAAGCGAGATCGTTGCCAGTGCCCCTGGACTGGCTCTTGTGCGGGTGGCACATAAAAGACACCATTTCGAGCGTGGCCATTGCTAGTACCACCTGACTAGCCTTCGTGCGGGTAACACATAAAAGCACCCACTACACCCTCTGAGTGGTTGGCATTAGGAAGGGCATCCAGCTGTAGAAACTCTGCCAAATTAGATTGGAGTCTGGTGTTGCCATCAGGTTTCACCAGTCCTCAGTCAAATCGTCCAACCCATGCTAGCATGGAAAGCGGACATTAAACGATGATGATGATGATGATGATATATATTCATTTCTTTATTGCTCACAAGGGGCTAAACATAGAGTAGACAAACAAGGATAGACAAATAGATTAAGTCAATTACATCAATCCCAGTGCGTAACTGGTACTTATTTAATCAACCCCGAAAGGATGAAAGGCAAAGTCAACATCGGCAGAATTTGAAGTCAGAACATAATGGCAGACAAAATACTACTAAGCATTTCGCCCGGTGTGTTAATGATTCTGCTAGCTCGCTGCCCTTGTTAAAAATATATATAGTTTGCATAATATTGAAAGTATTTTACACATCCTATCATTTAATCAAATATTGCATCACGTAGATTTGGATGTGTGATACATATGAATGAGGACAGCAGCATAAAGAAGTACCAGTCACTGAAAGTGGATGGATTCTGTGGAAGAGGGAGACCCAGGATGACATGGGATGAAGCAGTAAGGACTGATCTCAGGAAGTTAGACCTCATGGAGGAAATGACTATGGACCAAGATGTCTGGTGATATGAAGTTCTTGAGAAGACCTGCCCACATTAGCGAATCTGAGTTCTAGAAGCACCATGTGTCCCACCCACACTTAACAAGGAAACTTCTCATACACTCTACCACAACAAACCAAACTACATCTCTACAGCCCTTCTCTTCCTCACATTTCTGCTTCATGTACTAAACAAAAAATAATTTAATTATATAAATCTGTCAGTTTTGGTCATGCAAGAAACTGAGTGTGGAAACAAGTATTGTTACTTTTGCTTCACAGAAGACAATTTTACCATTTGTTACAAAGAACAACTTCATACCTTTTACCAGTTAATGTGAATTTCTGTAGCATTTCTATATTATCTCATTACAAATTTATAGCTTCACCATTTACTTGAATTAAACACAATGATATCTGTATTCGTTTTAATTACAAAATTTTGACTTGCAAAATACCATTAAATTTTGTTTTATATAAGACCCATGACCTATTTATTATCAGAAATATCAAATCAAATTCCTCACCTTTTCTATCTCTGTCGCAGAGAGGAAGATAGAGAGAGTCAAACTGACAGACACTCAGACACACACTCACTCAGAAGCTGACACACATAGACACACAGAACAAGAAATAAAAATAAAGTTGTAAGAAATTACAAGCTTAATTAATTATTTTTTCCTTAATTCGTTCTTAGATTGCAAATATCATAGAAAAGCAGAATAGAACAATTTTTTTCCAACAATATCTCCAGTAAAATCTTTAATAAAATGAAATCTTCCAAATTCTTAAGACATTAAGTGAATTGTTTGTTGTTTGTCACTGGTAGGTGCAATATGGTCAGAAGTTAAACAGACACCCCAGTGACTGCAAATCCTAAGTTTGATCCATCTCAGGCAAATGTCATTTGTTATAGTTCAGGGTCAATACCTTGTAAATGAAATTAGACTGACAGAAATTCCTATATTTGCTAATGTATAAGGTATGCTTCTTTTTTTTTTTAAATATATCAAAAAGTTTTTCGGTGAGAGACTGATTGTTGTAGGCAAGGGAATTGGATAAGCTTAAGTCCACTCAGCATAATAATTAATACTAATAATAGAATATTAAAAACTAGCCAAAATATCAGAGTTTGTTAGCACTATCTTTAAAATTGCTTACAATGTGTCAGCAGTAGAGAGTTCACATCATCCCATTATACATCCTTTCCCAAACATACATAACCCAAGTCAGATATGTGCACTTACATTATTTAGTGACTGGCTGGAAGGTGGTGAGCTGGCAGAATCGTTAGCATGCTGAGCGAAATGCTCAGTGGTATTTCTTCTGCCTCTACAGTTCAAATTCCATCGAGGTCAATTTTGCCTTTCATCCTTTTAGGGTTGATTAAATAAGTACTAGTTACACACTGTGCCAATGTAATCAACTTAATCCCTTACCCTAAATTTGAGGCCTTGTGCTTCCAGTATAAAAATGATTATTTAGTGACTGCGTTATCTTTAGGCAACATTATCAGAATGAAAATTCTTTTAAGACGATGGAAGGAGGTTAAGCTTTCATCCACCTATCAGCTATTTGCAATGAGTGGATGACAACAAAACCATAGTAGTGGTGCATCACCCTGATAGCTGATCATGGTAACACAAAACATTACAGTCAAAAGTACAAGTTTTACATCCTTGCCTAAAATATTATCAACTGTACAGCTGATTTGAAAGATAAATTTAAAACACAGTACATGCATAACATATCTGTATTATACTTATATGCACAGAATTATATATTTTCCCCTACAAAACCACTTGAACCCTTTAGTGTTCAAATTATTCTCTCAAATATAATGCTTATTTATTCACATTGTTTTGAATAAATGATGCATTGTCTCATTGCTTTGAGATTTCGATGATGCAAAATGTTTATTTTTAAAATGACATTGTGGGATAGGTGAGACAGGCCAGATTGAAGATAAAATAGGTAGAATATTTTGGCTAGATATGGACAGTTTAAAAGCTAAAGGATTGCAACATCTTTCCATTAGCATATGATGAAATATGAGATTTGTTTCTGTGTTCACAAAGTATACTTGTAAAACAGGGGTTGCATCTTGTACACCAGCAAATACAGAATATATCAGATGGACTGTATCTGTAACTCAAGTGATACAGCTTAGTAACTCACTATCATATTGATTGTACCTGAGAATTAAGGTAAGAGTACACATATCTGTGGAATGCTCAGCTAGTTACTTGTTAATTCAGGGGCAGGTAATTCAGTTGATCAAGCAACTGTAACCTCTTCATTGAATGATGGAAATCCACCACATTTATCAATAGCTTAATCAATTTTTTTGGTTTTTGTTTATTTTCTGTTGCAGTCAATTTTCTAACAGAGACAAAGCATTAGAGGAGATGAACAAAATAATCTTTACTTCTGTTCTGCCCATTAAATGTGGCCTCGGGGGTATTAAATTATTTCAGATTCAATCACAATTCAGATGGGAGAGTCATGTCGTCCAAATGAGAGACCACAGAATATCTAAAGTTTCCATGACAGAGCATGGAATGCAGATAGGCCACTGCTGCAGTTCAAGGATTTCTAAAACTGTCTGTCATTGATCACTTGAAACAGAAGTCTAGCTGTCACTAAGGCAACAAAAGAAATTGAAGCCAATCATCTAAGCCAACTGCAAGAAATAAAAGTGAATATGAAACCTAAACCCAACACACAAGGCATGTCTGACAGCTCCATCTGCTGTCCAAATTGTGAACTGATGTGTGAATCTCTTGATTCGCAAACATTTTACAAGAGATTTCAAGCATATGAATTGAAGTCATTTCTTTTTCAACTGAACACTTGACCTCTCAAATGTTGAAACTGACAGCAGAGTCCATTACATGTACGTCTCTGCCTTCATATATATATTGCTGATAGCATAAGATTTTTATAAACTTTTGAGAGAATGTGAACTAATTACTTTTGGAATATCTTGAAACCCACACATAAAGCTATAAATTATAACAGCCTTTGAGTTTTCTTTTTTCATCAAAAAGGAGGTTTTCCAATAAAATATTTACATGCTATTATTTATAGCTTTGTGTTTGTGCTTTGAGACATTCCAAAGAAAAAAGTATAGATAGCATCCAGCTGTAGAAATCATACCAAATTAGATTGGAACCTGGTACAGCTCTCCAGCTTACCAGTTTCAGTCAAGCCGTCCAACCCATGCCAGCATGGAAAGCAGATACTGAAGGATGATAATGGTGATATATATATATATATATATATATATATATATATATATCATCATTATCATCATTTATTGTCCATGCTGGCATGCTGGAAGGCTGTGCCAAACTCCAGTCTAATATGGCATAGTTTTCTATGGCTGGATGCCTTCCCTAATGCCAAACACTCTGAGAGTGTAATGGGTGCTTTTGCATGTCACCGGCATGGTTGTCATTTGTGTGACACTGAGGTGCTTTTACGTGCCACTGGCACGGGTGCCAATTTATATGACACCGGTATCTGCCACGACTGGGATTTTGCTGGGCTTGACGAATCTTCTCAAGCACAACATAACGCCAACGGTCTTGGTCATTGCCTCATATATATATATATATATATATATATATATATATATATATATATATATATATATATATATATTCATATTCACATTGCATACCTATACATATGTGTGTATATATATATTCTTTTATTTGTTTACAGTTATTTGACTACAGCACCAGCGTTAGTTGAACAAGTCGACCCCAGTACTTATTCTTTGTAAGTCTAGTACTTATTCTATCGGTCTCTCTTGTCGAACTGCTAAGTTACAGGGATGTAAACGCACCAACATTGGTTGTCAAGCAATGATGGAGGGACAAACACAGACACATACGCATGCAGATATATATATATATATATATCTCTGTCATCCCACCCCCTCCACCGGAAGTTCATTCCTCTGTCATCCCACCCCCTCCACCGGAAGTTCATTCCTCTGCCATCCCACCCCCTCCACCGGAAGTTCATTCCTCTGTCATCCCACCCCCTCCACCGGAAGTTCATTCCTCTGCCATCCCACCCCTCCACCGGAAGTTCATTCCTCTGTCATCCCACCCCCTCCACCGGAAGTTCATTCCTCTGTCATCCCACCCCCTCCACCGGAAGTTCATTCCTCTGTCATCCCGCCCCCTCCACCGGAAGTTCATCCCTTTGTCATCCTGTCAACCTCGGCTGTCTCCCGGAACCCATCTAGTGGCCTTGGCCATCCTCTCCCCTACCTTTGGGTAGCGCATTAAGGTTGAGAAATGTTTGCAGGTTGTAGGTAATGTTTTGCTTATGAATTCTTCCAATTGCAAGTTTTCTTTTCAGGTACACGACACTGCTTTTCCTCTTCCCAGGCTACAGGCCCACACCCCCAACACCCATACTGTTAGGATTGGCACTCTCAACGTCGGCACGCTGAAAGGTAGATCTGGTGAAATTGTTGAGATGCTTGAACGGAGATGCGTAGATATGTGCTGCATCCAGGAAGTAAGATGGAGAGGAGGTTCTGCAAGGTTCCTCACAGGCAAAGAACACAGGTACAAGATTTTCTGGGCAGGGAACACTGACGGGGTCGGGGGCGTAGGAATACTTCTAGCGGAGAAATGGGTGGATAAGGTAATCGAGGTCGTTAGAGTAAGTGACAGAGTACTTAAGATCAGACTAGTGCTTCATCATAGATTAGCTACTGTCATCTCAGCCTATGCACCTCAACCTGGGCTACCAGATGGTCTGAAAGACCAATTCTATGACACCCTCTTGCAAACTACCTCGTCGACGAGTGACAGGGACCTTCTCTTTGTGGCTGGAGACTTCAACGGTCATGTCGGACGTCGTGCTGGGGGCTTCCATGGCATACATGGAGGCTATGGCTTCGGTTCCCGCAACGAGGAGGGAACCAGACTGCTGGAGTTCTGTGATGCAACCAATCTTATGGTCTGCAATACCAACTTCAGGAAACCTGCCAGTCACCTAGTCACCTACCGCTCCGGCAGACACTCTAGCCAAATCGACTACATCCTCGCCAGAAATAGGGAAAGAGGGCGGCTTATAAATGCCAAAACCTACCCTGGCGAAGAATGTACCCCACAACATAGATTAGTAGTTAGCGACTTTGGGATCAAGGCAAAATGGGTGCCCAGAATTAGACAGGCTTGGAGAAGAAGGGTGTGGAAGCTTAAAGACCCTGCAAACGGACAGAGACTTAGAGACAAGTTACTTGAAGCATTTAACGAAATAGAAGGGGATATAGCATCATACAACGTGGAAGACAATTGGAGATTTCTGCGGGACAACCTGTTGAAAGCCACCGACCAGATTTGTGGGTGGTGTAAGGTCCCCTCCCAACCCAGAGTAACGTGGTGGTGGAACAAGGAGGTAGACAGGGCTATTAGACAAAAGAAACAAGCTTGGAAGGACTGGAAGAACGGTGGTAGCAGGGAATTGTACCAATGTGCCAGAAGGGAGGCTAGGCGACAGGTTTATTTAGCCAGAGGGGAAGCAGATAAGGAAAGATTTGCCAATGTTCTGCGCCGTGAGGACCAAAGACTCGAGGTATTTCGGGTTGCAAGACAGTGTAGGAGAGAGAATAGTGATGTTGTAGGAGAGAAATGTGTTCGCATGGATGATGGTACGCTTGCATTAAATGAGGATGCAAAGAAAGAGGTCTGGAGATGCCACTACGATAGATTGCTTAATAAAGAGAATGAATGGGAGAAAGAGAGCCTGCCTTATGTCGACCCAATAGAGGGACCAGCTATCCGAGTTGATAGTACCAGGGTAGATAAAGCAATTAAGAGTATGAAGACCGGGAAAGCCCCCGGCCCATCAGGAATCACTGCAGAGATGCTCAAAATATCTGGCAGTGTTGGCTATAGCCTAGTCACCCGTATTACGAACCAGGTGATACACGAAGGAGTCATACCCTATGACTGGTGTAGCAGCATCATAGTCAACTGCTACAAAGGTAAAGGGGACGCTTTAGATACAAATAATTACAGAGGCATCAAGCTGTTAGATCAGGTTATGAAAGTTACAGAGAGGGTCATAGCCCAACTAATTAGGGAGCGAATCAATTTAGATGAGATGCAGTTTGGGTTCGTGCCAGGTAAAAGCACTACTGATGCCTTATTTCTAGTGAGACAGTTGCAAGAGAAATACCTAGCCAAGGATAAACCTCTGTACCTGGCTTTCGTTGACATGGAGAAAGCCTTTGACAGGGTCCCCCGATCCCTTATCTGGTGGTCAATGAGGAAACTTGGGATAGAAGAATGGCTAGTGAGAGCTGTGCGAGCCATGTACAGAGATGCGGCCAGTAAGGTGAGGGTTGGAAATGAGTACAGCAATAAATTCCGGGTAGAGGTAGGGGTCCACCAAGGTTCCGTCCTCAGCCCCCTATTATTTACCATAGTCCTCCAGGCAATCACAGAGGAGTTCAAGACAGGTTGCCCCTGGGAGCTCCTCTATGCTGATGACCTTGCCCTAATTGCGGAGTCACTATCAGAACTAGAGGAGAAGTTTCAGGTGTGGAAGCAAGGTCTAGAACTGAAGGGCCTTAGAGTCAACCTAGCTAAAACCAAAATCCTAATAAGTAGGAAGGTAGATAAAACACAAACCCCTTCAGGTAGATGGCCCTGCTCAGTATGTAGAAAAGGAGTAGGTAGTAACTCTATAAGATGTACCCGGTGCAAGCTATGGACACATAAGAGGTGCAGCAACATCAAAGGCAGGTTAACTAGCAAGTTAGTTTTTGTTTGTGGCAGATGTTCAGGTGCAATAAAGACTGCAAACAAACAGGAAACAACTTCTATCTCATTCCAGGGTGAAAAACTAGAGGTAGTCGATAGCTTCCGCTATCTGGGCGACCAAGTTAGTAGTGGGGGTGGGTGCGCTGAAAGTGTAGCTGCTAGAATAAGAATAGCCTGGACAAAGTTTAGAGAGCTCTTACCCCTGCTGGCGACAAAGGGACTCTCACTCAGAGTAAAAGGCAGACTGTATGACGCATGCGTACGAACAACCATGCTACATGGCAGTGAAACATGGGCTGTAACTGCTGAGGACATACGTAAGCTCGCAAGGAATGAAGCCAGTATGCTCCGTTGGATGTGTAATGTCAATGTGAATACCCGTCAGAGTGTAAGTATCTTGAGAGAAAAGCTGAACATTAGAAGCATCAGTTGTGGCGTGCAAGAGAGACGATTGCGCTGGTATGGACATGTGGTGAGAATGGAGGAGGATAGCTGCGTGAAAAAGTGCCACACCCTAACAGTTGAGGGAACCCGTGGAAGAGGTAGGCCCAGGAAGACCTGGGCTGAGGTGGTGAGGCAAGACCTTCGTACATTGGGCCTCACCGAGGCGATGACTACGGACCGAGACCTTTGGAAATGGGCTGTGCGTGAGAAGACCCGGCAAGCCAAGTAAGATCGTTGCCAGTGCCCCTGGACTGGTTCTTGTGCGGGTGGCACATGAGATGCACCATTTTGAGCGTGGCCGTTGCCAGTACCGCCTGACTGGCTCCTGTAGGATTTTCGAGCGAGATCGTTGCCAGTGCCCCTGGACTGGCTTGTGCGGGTGGCACATAAAAGACACCATTTCGAGCGTGGCCGTTTTCGTGCGGGTGACACGTAAAAGCACCCACTACACTCTCTGAGTGGTTGGCGTTAGGAAGGGCATCCAGCTGTAGAAACTCTGCCAAATCAGACTGGAGCCTGGTGTTGCCATCCGGTTTCACCAGTCCTCAGTCAAATCGTCCAACCCATGCTAGCATGGAAAGCGGATGTTAAACGATGATGATGATGATGATATATATATATATATATATATATATATATATATACACGCTTCTTTCAGTTTCTGTCTACCAAATCCATTCACAAGGCTTTGGTCAGCTCGAGGCTATAGTAGAAGACACTTGCCCAAGGTGCCACATAGAATATATAATTTCAATTTCTCTTTTGTTTTTTTTCTTTTCTTTTTTTTGTTTTGTTATATTCTTTGTGGAAATGTGTTATGTTGAATTAAATACTATACCTTTGAGAGATGGAAAGCACACTTGCCTTTAATGGGATTTGAACTAAAATCATAAAGAACCAGACATTAGTGCTAGCTTTATTGTCAGGTTATATATAATAATATAGCATTGAACTTGAGGATTACTCAATGCTTTTTAGTAAAGTTCATATTAAACATTTACAAGGACAAGGTTGACAGTGACTCCAAAGTTTTGGCATGTAGAAATTTAATATCTATCTGTTTTTATGTCAAGTTATATATATAAACAATTTAACATTAAACTGGTGGATTACTCAATACTTTCTAGTAGAGTAAAAGTTTATTGAACTTTTACTTGTAAAAGTTTTTATACATATATAATAGCAAAACTATCAACATGGCATAGTTATGAATAAATGTGTAACCTACAAAGTTTTTAATAAACACATTGGTACATTTTTTATTTTCACTTTTTATTAAACCCCGTCCATAAATTGTACCATTCTATAAATTTCCTGAGACTAGTAATAGTTTCTTTAGTGTTGTTTACAACTATTACTGTTTGTTTGAATATTATATGAATAAAACACAAATGTCTGACTGTTTCTCTTATTTTTCAATAACTGTGGTGACACAAAAAGAATACACTACACAAAAGCAAGCAGAGACAAGAAACAAGACAACATAGATTTGTAATGTCATGCTGCACATAAGAAAATAAAAATAATCAAGGTAAAATTGACAAGATTGAGAGAAAATATTAAACAAAGACAATAATGCAAGTTTTATTAAGAAAAATATTAAAATATTTCTGAAGAAATTTTTTAAATAAGAAAAATATAAAAAGAAGCTAAAACTTCCTACTTTTTTGTTGAAATGCTTCAAATTCAAAAAGAATTAAATGAAAGAGAAGCAATTGACATTTTGTATGGTAGCCCCATATTTGGACAAATCTCTAAACTGTGAAAGACGAATTTTGCAATGTTTTCAAGGAGTTGCTAAGCTACAAAGAAATTAAAATGGAAGGTGAATGTTTGTAATGTTTTGAGTAGATAAGAACTGACGATAAGTGATACAAGCATACACAACAACTTAGAAGCAAAATGAGAAAAGAAAGAAAAAAACTGTTCTACACAAGCAGCAAAAAATATTCTACAGAAATGTGCAAGAAGTAAAAAACAGATTTCAATCATGAACAACTCAATTCATTTTTGTTTTATTATAAAAATAAACCAAAGTTATTAAAATAATTATGATAGGGATTTAACTAGAAGTAAATACGTTGAAGATGAAAAATTTAATATTTTGCACTAAAATACATCAGAATCAAAGAGAATTAAGAGGAAGAGAAATATTTCACATTTTGGAGGATAGTCCAGATTCTATCACAACAGACACGCATACAAGATTATTTTTGCTATATGTTTCTGAAGTTGTTAGTCAATAAAGACATATAAAAATCAAGAGGAAAAAAATGGAAATGTAAGATTAAGAATGTATCAAACAGAATGAGATCTGTGTGCTAAGAAGAAACAATGACTGACAGAAAGATGCATAACAATACAGAAACTAGGAGAAGAAAGGAGTGAGTAAGGAAAGGAAAATGAAGTACCTACACCTACAGGAGATGAAAAAAGATTCTGAAAACAATATATGGGACAATATGAAAACATGAAAGTAATGTGTAAGTAACAAATACACTCACACACACACATACATGCATATATTTAAGTGTGTGTGTATTTGTGTGTAGGTCAGTATAAAACTGATGTATGTGTGTGTGTGCATATACACATATATGCATATATAAGCATCTATAGGTACATATATGTATTGTGTGTGTGTGAGCATGCATGCATGTATCTATAGAAGTTTAAAAGCAATGTATATATATATTTATTTTTGAAAATAGAAAGGATTAGCAGAAAAGGACAAATTAATCATAGAATACCATTCCTCAGCCAGGGAAACCAGTATCCATCTGGTTTCTGTGTATCTAAAGTCCAAAGACTTTAAGATATTCCTCCAGTTGTGCCAATAATTGTTCATATCACTGAGATGACAAACTTACCGATAAAACGGACTAAGAATGTATAGGACAACTATCAACAAAATAATTGTAAATCATCATGGCATGGTCACCACAGCCTACTGATTCTTGAGTACCTGTAGGATGAAGCAAGGTGAGTGAATGTGTTTTTATATGTATCCACAAAACATTAGAGTTGAGTTGCCAGATTTTAATTAACTGCTTGAGTGTGCCGCTGTGTTTTTGTCTGTCCGTCACCTACAAGGTTGTCTTATCTTTTTATGACTTTATTTCATGAAATGTCTTTATCAAAGCAGGAATAGTACCAGCTCATTGTATATGTATCAAAATAAATTTTTCTGTTTCTTTTTTATTCCTATGTACATGTTTTGTGCATAATTAATTATATGTAAGGCCATTACTTATATATAAAAATGAACTGTATCCATTTCATGTCATTCCAACCAAGAAACCCTGTATGCAACCAGCTACAGGCAAATAACGAAATGCATTATAATCAAACCAAGCGAAACTGGTGTACGTTTAAAAAAATCACCAGATGAGACACACCTGCACTGAAGGATGCACAACAACAACTAGTTGTCCAAAATCTCATGAATTCCATTTTCTCTTCCTTTCACTTGTTATATATATATATATATGCATATTACATTTCTGTATTTAAGACATGAGGAATTATGTACATTATTTACATTTGACAGATATTTGTCCTCATTTTGTTTGTTGTTAACACAAAGTTTCAGCTGATATACTCTCCAACCTTCATCAGGTGTCTTGGGGAAATTTCGAACCTGGGTTCTCATTCCAGAGGTATTTTTTTGATGTTATTATTATTATCATTATTAAGGTCACTGCCTGGAATCAAACTCGGAATCTTGGGGTTAGTAGCCTGCACTCTTAACCACTGCGCCATATGCCCGTGGGCAATTATGGAGTGAATTTTAGGGCTTATAAATCTAATATTATCCTATCCTTTCAAATAAGACACACCTGCACTGAAGGATGCACAACAACAACCAGTTGCCTAGAATCTCATCCATGAGGGACTAATGCAACTTGGAGCAAAACAACAGTTGTGATAAATAAAAAAATCTCATGAATTCCAGAATTCCATTTTCTCTTCCTTTCATTTGTTATATATATAAATATATATATATATATATATATATATATATATATATATATACTAGCAGAAATACCCGGCTTTGCCCGGGTTAAAGAGAATAATGAAATCTAAAAACGCCGTCTAGACTACACAACCCTCAACTGTTAGTAGCTAGGATACCATATTTCTACATTAATAACTCTCCAATCCATGCCAGCATGGAACATAAATATTAAGTGGAATGCCAGTCTCTCATGTAGGAGGGCCTTGAAATCAATGTTACCAACTGGGGACTATGTGTGTCGTAGTGATAATAAAAAGACCCAAAGGAGGTTTGCAACGAAATAATTTTACTCAACACTTTGCAAGTGAATCAGTGGAGGCAAAGATGCGTCTCATTTACTTGACAATTTATGCACCACATTGCAGAAATCACAATGTAAGTATATCTGAAAGGGTAGTCTTACACTGTTGTACTGTTGAATTACAAAAAATGCTCATCTGTTATGTTCGGGTTAAAATTTCATCAACATCAAAAATATATGAATTTTCATGGGAGTTATGGCCGTTATACATAGAATATAATTTCCAAATTTCAAAAAGATCCGTTCAGTACTTTTGATGTAGTTTTGGATAAGAAAACAAATGACTAATGTGTGTGTTTGTGTGCCTGTGTTTGTGTGTGATGGGTGTATATATGTATAGATATCTGTATGCATGTTTACATATGTATATATGTGTACATATTACATGTACATCTATCTATATATATATACATCTACACATGTGTATACATATACATGTATGCATATAGATCTATATCTATATATATATCTATGCATATACGTGTACATATACTTGTATATGTATACATATACATCTCTTTCTCTCTCTCTCTGAAAGTATCTGTCATTACAGTAACGAAATGTGATTGTTTCAGTTAGTGGAATAACGTGTACATATACATCTATATGTATACATATACATCTCTCTTTCTCTCTCTCTCTGAAAGTATCTGTCATTACAGTATCGAAATGTGATTGTTTCAGTTAGTAGAATAGTTTCATTTTTAAAGTGAAAGTATTTGACATGAGTGTTTTTGTTTCACTTTTGACACGTAATACTTAAATAGTGGAGGAGATATTATGTTGCCGTGGGCTCGAACTGGAACCCTAAGTAAGGCATGTGTAAAATTTGAATGAAATTGGTTGCGTAGTTCTCGAGTTTTAGGGATTCACACAGACAGACAGACAGACAGACACACATTCTCATTTATATATATATATATATATATATATATATATATATATATATATATAAGAATGATATTATTTCTAAAAATAATACTGTTAGTGGCCGCGAGCATAAGACTGTATAGGCAAATTAATGAAATATATATAAGATATATATATATATATATATATATATATATATATATATATATATATATATATATATATATATATATATATATATATATATATATATATATATATAGGTAGGTTTAAAGTTATCACTTAGGCACTTTAAAAATTTCTTTGAAAAAGGAGCTTGACAAAATTACCTAAATTAGCATAGAATAATGGTTTCATATTTTTTTATAATTAAGATCTAAATGTTAATATATGAATGTGAAAGAGACAGTTGAATAACTGTAAATCTACTTTTGGGTCACCCTGTGTATATACTAAGGTACTACATAAGCACTTGCTTCACTAAAAATAGAAGTCAAAATACTTCTAAGCTACAGAAGAATCACAAAATTAATACAGGCGAGATAAGAAAACATTTTAGTGAACAGGAATAGTGTCTTACCTCTGCCAAAGATGCAAGAGGAATGTTGGTTAATTTGATATGATTTCGAATTTAGTGCCAAAGGTGCCTGAATCTCTCCAAATCTACCAGGGACAGCTACTAGAATTCACCTCTATATATAATCATCATCAATGCCTGTGTTCCATACTGGCATGATTTGACAGGAGCTGATAAGCCAGAGGACTGCACCAAACTCCACTCTCTGCTTTGGCATGTTTTTTATGGTTGGATGCCCTTCCTAACACCAACCACTTTACAGAGTGGACTAGGTGCTTCTTATGTGGCACCAGCACCAGCAAGGTCACCAAGTAACTTGCAAGATAAAAACCCTTTGAGAGGGAGGATAGTATTGAAGGAGATGGCTTTGTACCATGAGGTGAGAGGTCAGAGTATGACAGAGGGACAAAAACATCTGACTTGCCATAGAGGAGGGACATGGTTACTCTAGTCAGAGTGAGTGAGCAAGAGAGAGGAAGAGTGAGAGTGAGAGAGAGCAAGGGAGAGGGTGGCAATGTGCCATGGCATACTCTCAAGGTGAAAGGAAGTGAATAGAAATGGAATGACAGAGGATTGCCTGGGGGTGAATGAGTAGAGAGTTCACAAAGATGCAAAAATGGGGTGAATACAGTGACTGCTGAGTCCCAAGTATATAGGTAGGGAACGGCAGGATAGCAATGATACAGTTGTCCGGGTGGGAGGACAAGAGTGGGGAAGGAGAGATTAGCATAGTGCATGAAGAAGAGAAGATAAGAGGAAATGTAGTTTGGTGTACTGGGGTAGGGTGTGTGAAATTAATGTTACGTGTGGGTGGAAGACACAGCACTTCCAGAACTGTTTTGCTGAGGTGGTCAGATCTTATACTAAATTGGCTGAATTATTTTAGGTCAGCGCCCAAGGTAATTTCCAGAAATTCTAGTTCTGGCTGTGCTTCCAGCTGGGCATAGCTAGTTTCAAATAAACTCTGTAAGTATAAAAATGCTCACAGAGCAAGAAACCATTTTATACACACTTGTCCTGTACCCAAGCATTATGAAAGCAATTGTTCAACATAACTTTACTAATAGGATGGATCCAGCTTCCAGCTGAATCCATTGTGAAGATCACCTCATGCTTTCTTTTGGGAAGGATTGGCAAGAGAAGTTATGTGATGGACCAAATTGAAAGGCCCAAAGACAGACACCCTCCTCTTTGGCAAAATCCTCATCAGCTTTTTCAAGTTGAACTTGAAAAGGAAAGTGAGCAATTTCTAAATTGTTGCGTTCCGCACATAGAGTGACTGTATGACTTCATTTCTTGTGCTGGCATTTTATCTGTCATGGGGGACCTGAAAGAAATAAAAACCTTTTAACTGATTTGAAGAGTAGTATACCAATAAATAAATGTCCTCAAATACCCCTGCACTAAGTATGGGGATACAGTACAATGATCAGCATGGCGTTTGCTCATAGGTTTGTATGATCAGCACACAGGCATGAGGCTGATACTGTTAAGAGAACTATATCTTATTAACGTATGCATACGCACAAACACCCACATTTAAGTAGACAACACACTGAAATAATGCACACAATCACAGAGCCAAACAATCACTAATAACCCCCACACACACACCCACATACACACATTTCACAAACATACACAAATAAACAAACAAATGAACAAACACACAGACATGCAAGTAGACTACATACTGAAATGATTCACACAATTTCACACACAGAGCTACATAATAAACACACAGACATATACACACATACAGGCACACACACGCATGAGTTAAGGGTGTTTGTATATGGTCTATCAAGTTGCTAGAAATAGCAGTCAAACCTTTAAATCTCATCCTAACATCTTAAAGGAAAAGGCCATATTAATTAATGTAGTTCTAGATGTACTCATAATAAGAGGTGATGGTCAATGTTGGAATGCCTTTGATCATAGATTGACTCAAGGTTGACTTAGGCCTAAACAGCAACACACATTCAAGTGAACAGCATACATATACATACACAACTGTACGCTAACAAATAGCATACATACGCACACATGAACACACGCAGTTGGCAAATAGCCAAAGGTTAACACACACATTCATATTATCAACGTCACATACACACACCACTTACAAACCAACATATAGACATATACAAGCAAGACATCTGTGTAATAGCAAATAGTATATGAAGAGACTCGTGCACTCACACGCAACTGCACAATAACCTATATCACATGCACACACACACACAGCAAAAACGTAAAGTAAACACATACATATTCCAAGTTATACATACACATAGACATTATCTACGAGAGGGAACACCACATTAGATCTATGTAACACATACATGCACACACACACACACACACACACACACACACACACACACACACACACACACACAGAGCATGCAAAAACCAAAAGTAAACACGCATATTCCAAGTCATACATACACACACAAGGACATTATCTACTAGAGAGAACACCACACCAGATCTATGTAACACATACACGCATGCATGCGTACATACACACACACACACAAATTTTTCTTTGTATACATGCATATACACACATGCATACAGACACACGTAGACTCATGCACACGACTACACAATAACCAATATCACATGCATGCACACACACACACACACACACACACACACATACAACACGCAAAAGACCAAAGGTAAACACACATATATTCCTAGTCATACATACACACACGTGGACATTATCTACTAGAGAGAACATCACACCAGATCTATGTAACATATACATGTGCATGCATACATACACATTAACACAAATTTTTCTCTGTATACATACATGCATATATATACACACATACATACAGACATAGAGCCAATAGGATTTCACACTGAACACCCTTAAAAATACAAAGCGACACACACACACACACATGCTAGTAGACAGATATCTGAACACATAACTAAACGCATCTAAACACATACTGTCTGTCTATACAGTGCTTTTGTTACAAGCCTGCCCACCAGATGTGCTCATACATAAGCCATCATCTCCTCCTACTAAATCTCACCTCCAGTCTGCTTCAACCACCCTGCAAACTTTGTCCCACCCCCACCCCCACCACCATCACCATCACTACTTTCCTGTCGTACTGCAGAAACTTCCTATTATCCCCTTCTTCTCTCTCTCTCTCTCTTTGTCCATCTCTTTCCAAGTTGTCAGTGTTCTCTCTTTTATCCTTCATAATGCAACAACACTTCTTGCCTCTCTCTCTCTCTCTCTCTCTCTCTCTAATTGTATCTTTATATTTATATTTCTGTCTGCTCCCCATATTTCTCTCTCTCTCTCTCTCTCTCTCTCTAATTGTATCTATATTTTTGTCTACTCCCCATATTTCTCTCTCTTTCTCTCTCTCTCTCTCTCTCTCTCTAATTGTATCTCTATATTTCTGTCTGCTCCCCATATTTCTCTCTCTTTCTCTCTCTCTCTCTCTCTCTCTCTACTTCTTGCTTACCACATCTCTTTCCTTCTCTCTGATTGTATATATTTCCATATGCTCTCTGCTCTTCCTCCTCTCACTCTCTCACTCTCTCTCTCTCTTTCATTCGACATTCTCATTACTTCTCTCTTTGTTTCTCCAGTTCTTCAATACTCCATATCTCTCTTCACATCACCTGCTTATTTGTCTCTCTCTCTCTCTCTCTCACACACACACATTCTCTCGCTCTTTCTCTCTCTCTCACACACACATTCTCTCGCTCTTTCTCTCTCTGATATACTGCTATTCATTTCATCAACCCTCTCTCTCTCCCCCTCCTTCCTCTATGTTGACACTGTTCTCTTCTTTCAATCACCATACTCCAATATTTTATACCGTACTAAACACCTTGCTATCATGCTCAAGCTTCTAATAATCTCTTTTCATGATTGTGTGTAAAATATGCATGAATATGTGTTTTATGCACGTGTGTGTGTGTGTGTGTGTGTGTATGTGTGTGTGTGTGCGTGTGCATATGCATGTGCGTGTATGTTTCCATGTATGTATTATGTCATAAATATTTGTGTGTGTATGCATTCTTCACGCACATTTCACTATTTTGCGTATTGCAGTGTTTACAGATTTCGATTGCTACTATTTTACTTTAACTCTCGCAACTTGTTCAATTACTCACTGTCACACACATGCACACACACACACACACACACACACACACATTCACTTTCATTCCCTTCTTTTACGATAACAACATCTGTACTCAACTAAAGCTATCATTAGATCTAGTTGAGGGGAGGGGCTCATACATAGTTTCTCAACCTGCTCAATGCAAACATACCAAGGAGCATGTATGCACTTGCTTGATTTGTCGTAAATAGCAGCCAAAATATTTCCCTTAGACCACACTGTACCCAGCGCTTTCACACACACACACACACGCATATAATTCTTTTATTCTTTTACTTGTTTCAGTCATTTGACTGTGGCCATGCAAGAGCACCGCCTTCAGTTGAACAAATTGACCCCAGGATTTATTCTTTGTAAGCGCACAACTTAATCTATCGGTCTCTCTTGCCAAATGGCTTAGTTATGAGGACATAAACACACCAACACCGGTTGTCAAGCAAATGTAAGAGGGACAAATACAGACACACAAACACATACATATATACTCACACACAGACACACACACACACACACACACACATACACACAAGCTTCTTTCAGTTTCTGTCTACCAAATCCACTCACAAGGCTTTGGTTGGCCCAAGGCTATAGCAGAAGACACTCGCCCAAGGTGCCCTGCCGTGGGACTGAACCCAGAACTATGTGGTTTGGAAGCAAGCTTCTTACCACACAGCCACACCAGACAACGGTAACTTCTGCCTACCAAATCCACTCACAAGGCTTTGGTCGGCCAAAGGTTATAGCAGAAGACACTTGCCCAAGGTGCCACATGGTGGGACTGAACCCAGAACCATGTGGTTGAGAAGCAGATTTCCTAACCATGCAGCCATACTATTTCAACAAAAACATAAATAAAGTAGTTCCTGGTTGTCTATGCATGAAGCAAAGGCAGGATTGTCATGGTTAGAAGACCTTTGATTATAACTGCTTATTCAGTGCAAACATGGGCTTAAACAACAACTTGTTCAACATTAAAAGTACTGGGAGGGCAGCAAGATGGCAGAATCATTAACACACCAGGCAAAATACTTAGTGACATTACATCTATCTTTGTGTTCTGGGTTCAACTTGCACCAGGGTCAACTTTGCATTCCATCCTTTTAGGGTTGATAAAATAAGCACCAGTTGAGCACTGGAGTCAATGTAATCAATTTACCTCACCCCCAAAGTTGCTGGCATGGTGTCAAAATTTGAAATCACAGTTAATGGTGCTGGGTAAAATTCAAAAATGGTTACACAGCAGGCAGCATTCTGCTCCTTAAATAATAAAAAAAGAAATTCTTTGACAGCTTGGAAAAATAAGCAGTCATTTATGTAACCCTAGATACACCCACCACCACCACTGCTGCCACAAATTGATCGGCCAAACAGCAGTTTACTCAGTATAGCAATCAATGTCAAAATTTCGCTCCCTTAAAATGAAACTCCCAACAATGCTTAAAATGACAATCATGTCTGATTCAGTCTCAAATATCAGGATAGTGTACCACACAAGGGAGATGGCAAAATTATGACTGGAATACCATTGGCCTGTGGAAGTTCAATGTCAGCTGATGCACTGGACATCTTAGATTTGCATACCAAAGAAAAATAATGGATTGGTTGTTTCTTTGTAAGTATCCGTAGAAACCCTATTTATGCAACTCATCTTTCAACCCAACCTCTCCCCTTTTCCCAATAACCCCTATCACTAATCCTTCTCCCTCCCTTGTTCTCTACCATGCTCCTCCCCATCCTCTCCTCTTCTATTTCATCTTTCATCTCTCTACCTTGCTTAGAATCCTTATCCGTGCAGTTCTTTCTCCTTCAGTTACAGAGACCACTTTTAGACCCTTAGCCTTGCAAGGCATGAAGGAATCCTCACAAATGCTAGTACTAGTGTTAAAGAGGAAATAAAATAAACACCCAATACACTTTATGAAAAGAATGGCACGAGGAAGAACATCCTGCCATAGAAACCGATTCAAAGTAGACATTGGAGCAAAATGCATCCTATCATCACATCAGAGCCTGTCCAACCCATGCCGGCATAGAAGATGGACATCAAATGATGCTTGACAAAACACAAATGTTATATGGCTACAAAAAAAAAAAAAAAAGTGACAGCAATAACTACAACTAAAGCAACAACATTCAATATACACGACTCTACTTTCTTGTGGAGTTGGGTATCATCAGAAAACAAGCAGAAAGGCAATTAACCCTTCCTTCAGGCTAGAGTGGAGATTACAGAGGAAGGGGTAGGAGAGAATGATTAATTCTCTGCTGCAGGGCAAACAGTGGCATTGTACAGTTAATGATTGTTTCACTGGTAAATAGTAGCAAGTTTCAAAGTATCCAGATGACAAACACATGCGAAAAATGATGTTCAAAGAGAAACACTCTAGCAGCAGCAGCATCATCATCATCAGATGCATTAGCTTTCTAGGCGTGCTGACATGGGACGGATGGTTCAACAGGATCCAACAGTCAAAGGGGTTATGTCTTCTTCCAGCATGATTTCTAAGGTTGGATGCCCTTCCTAATAGCAACCACTTTACAGAGAGTCCCAGGTATTTTTCTCTTGACACCGGTACTAGTGGTGAGGTTACTTTAAATGAGAAGAAGGATGGGAAGTAGGGTGGTTGCTGTATTTGAGATGCTGAGGAGTTTAAGTTTGAGGTGTGAAACAAGAAGAGGCTTAATGCTGTGGAGGCAATTTATAGCTACCTCACATTTTATATGGATGGATGAAAATGACTGGATTGGTGCCAGGAAGAGAGATAAAGATGGTGGTGACAAGGTGCCAGAATGCACCCTCAAGGCAACATAACTAAGAAGGTGAAAGTAAAAGATATCTAGAAACAAGGTTGGTGTCAGGAAGGGCATCCAGCTGTAGAAACCATGCCACAACAGACAATTGGGAATCTGGACAGGGAGCTGTCCAAACCATGCCAGCATGGTAAACAGACGTTAAACAATGAAGATGATGATGAGGAGGAGGAGGAAGAGGAGGTTAGATGTATGTAAAGAGTTAATGTAGTGAATGGTGAAGCAAAATTACTAGAATAAAAAACCCATTAAACCCATTAACAGTAATATAATCATCAAGTCTGCTTTTATTTCCTGAATCTGTCTCAACCAATTTGAGTTCCATTCAGAACAACACACATGCATATAACGATTAATAACTTAGCACATCTGCAGTACATCCTCCAATGATTAAACTAATAAATGCCAACAGAACAACAGAAAATGTCACAGAATCTATAACTACCATTAGTAACTAATGGTACTACAAGAGACTTAGTAGCAATTAATAGTAAATCACCAAATTGTGGCTGGATAATACATCTAAGCTACATATTCTGGTAATATGCAATAAGGTAGCTGGTAATACTAAATTTTGGTTACAAATAGAGCATTTATGAAGTTGGTAAAATGAATGTAAAGATTGTGGTCACATAAGAATGCGAATAGCCAGCAAGTAGGAGAAATTCATTTTCTGCCAAAATAATTCTTGAAGCATGTTTAAATTATTAAAAGGTAGCCCCAAAAGTACACTTGCCAGAATATACTAATATAGGCTTTATACTAATATACTAATATATTAATATCAGACAGGTTCACAACCAAGGAATTAGTAACAGATTTCAAACAATTTTATTGAAACATTAGATGTAGACAAAGTTTTTGTGAACAAAACTTTTGGTGTCAGAACCAAAGGAACTTCTATATAGTTATTCAATATATTCAGATCCTCTTTTCAATGAACTCTACTCTTACCAAATTAGGAACACATACTTTTAGATCAGTCTTTCTCAAGGTGGTGTGCATGCCCTGCCAGTGGGGAAATAAACACAGAAATCCTCTCGTTAGCCATAGAGATCAGACTTCTCATAGTTTTAGCACCTTTAAAGTTTGAAGACTAAATTCCATAGTATTCCCCCTCTGGTTGCACTAGTGATACAAGAAATATCACCAGCATGATGGACAGACAAGGACTAAAAGTGAAGGACAACAGCATACAAATGACATAGAAGAGCACAGACAGAAACAATGAATACAGTTGGGCTTCTTTCAGTTCCTGTGTATGAAATCCACTGACAATGTTTTGGTCAACCTGGGGTTATAGTAGAAGACACTTGTTTGAGGTATCACATAGTGGGACAGAACCTGAAACCATGTGGTTGGGAAGCATACATCATAAGCATACAGCCATGCCTGTGTGTGTGTGTGTGTGTGTGTGTGTGTGTGTGTACATGCATGCACACATGTGCATGTGTGTATACACTAAATCTGTTCATGGTTGATGTATATTTCTTTTGAAGAATCAAAGTGGGGCATAGGACATAAAAGTTTGAGAAACATTGCTTTAGATCTATCATTTATGGACAATATACAGACACGCAATGCAGTTGCGAGAACTGTTAATTTACTATCACCATATCATAGGCCTACATCGTTATTTGGGTTTCTGTCCCTATAGGTATTAATAGACCACACTGTTGCAAAGACCAGACCTATCTTTTATTTGCTCTTTTACTGTCTTATTTTGTATTGCTACATCAGAATTATCAATAACTGCTCACCCATATTCTTCAATGAACACCTGTCCAAGCTGTTAAAATCAGTCATGCATTAATAAAGGTAGTCACGCAGTGTTGATTTGTTATTGAAGTATATGACCTCAGATTTATTATAAAGAGTGGAGTAAAAATGAGAAACTGATGTTCATGAATTCATTAAAGTAATTAGAGATGTATGTAAGGCAAAAATAGTCACAATGACAAAACAGTGAAATTGTGAACTTAACTCATAAATCAATCACCACTAGTACAGCTTGGTGTTCATGCAGGAATGTTAATTTGAAGGTCGTTGAGTTAACACTAAACACTTGTTTCCAAGTTGCTACCAGCACCAGTAGATACAAAACGGTTAAGTATATGCAGTACCAGATGAATCACAAGATTTTATCAAACCAGTTTATGTAAAACATCTAGTTATGCTCTCTGCCATTGGAGCAACCTTCTGATATGCAGCTATAACTTTCAAAGCCATGAATGTTCCACTATAACAATCCAATCTTTGTCCCTATTGCTATATATATAATGATAAATATCAAAGAATGGAGTTAGCAAATCATTTTAATATTTCATTTACAATTGTTTCATCAATATTTAATATAACCAATTTTGCATAATGTCGTAACCATGTCAGCAAAGTATTGATTAATTTCCATGTGCTATGTAGGATTTCTTTTACAGTACATGGTGAAAATAATTCCTCAGAACTCTGTAAAACCAAAATAAAAAATAGAAGTGTGTTGATTGATCTTGCTATCTAGCAATTAAGTGGTAACAAGGAAAAGCTTCCTAATTTTCACTTTTCGAATAGCCGATATTTGTAGAAGTGTTGCTTGTGGTAAAAACCAGGGATTATATACCCCCATATAAGTCTAATACATTTCATATCCTGAAGGGGAAACTGAAACCCTTAAGAAATTGGTTCCAGATAAGGTGCAAAAAAATCTTTAAAATATAATACTGACACATAGTCATGTTCTCATAAAACATAAGTGCTTCCCATACATATGAATATATGTGTGTGTATGCATGTGTGTTAATATAGTATTGTTTACATATGAAACAAAACTGAAGAAAATATGTCATGGTTTTCCTTAGAACACCAACCGATGTTAACTAACTTTGTTATAACTACAAAATTACCAGTTAAACATTATCAAAATGCAGCAATAATGCTAAAGCTTAAAATAATCGTATAACCATTTTGTTGAGCAAAATTAAAATAACTTTGGAAACACTAACACAAACATTAACACCATGTTGATTTTTCATGGTTCTATGTTGGATATCACTTTCCTAGCATCTAAGCAGAATAATAATGATTGTATCAATATCATGCCATTACTGTGAAATTTGAATATGACTTGTTTCTTGGAGTCAAATAAAATCACTGACTTGATTACATTATGCCGGAGCATGATTTCTTTCATCGTAAGAAGCTTGGGTACACAGACTGCAACAATTAATTCTTGACTGAGATAGACATTACCTGTGTTAAGCAGCTTTCTAGTTGTTTCACTTTGCTATTGCTGAATGGAAAGATTGGCAGGATTAAAACTAAGGTGTGTTGATATGTAACTTGATAGCAAGTGGATATAAGAAGACAGAGGGGGGAAAAGATGGAGCAGTAATCTTCTGAATAAAGAACTAGATTTATAGGCACAGGTAAGGTTGTGTGGTTAAGTAGTTTGCTTACCAACCATGTCATTCTGAGGTCCTCTACTATAGCTCCTGGTTGGACAAAGCCTCGTGAGTAGATAAGGGAGATGGAAACTAAAAGAAGCCCTTTATGTGTATATGCATGTTTATATATATATATATCATCTCTCTCATCATTTAATAGCCAGTGCGTGTACATATTATATATATATATATATATATATATATATATATATGCTAATGGGCTTCAGTACAGTTTCTATTTACCAAATTTCTTTCACAAAGCATTGGTCTGCTGAAAGCCATGGCAGAAGATACTTGCTCACAATGCCATACAAAAGGATTGAAAATGAAACCACATGGTCGTAAAGTAAAATTCTGAACCACACAGCCATGACTGCACCTTAACAATGACAGGAATAAATCATTTGATTATTCAGCTAAACAGATACAGTCATTCCATTGGTTTCAGGCAAAAATCATTTCCATGATAGGAAACTTTGGATCTCCACAAAACCTGTCCATGTTCTGGATTACATTTGAATTATGTAAAACATCTAGAAATTCTTTTTTTTCCCCCTTCACCATCTACATAAGCTTTCGTTGTATGGGAACAGTCACTGTCTCGGAAATGATAATGCATTATTAACATTATCATTTCTTCCAATCCTATGAATGTTCCAACACAATGCCAAACATATTTTCATTGGTGTATGTGTACATATGTATGTATATGTATATATATATATATATATATATATATATATATATATATATATATATATATATATATATAAACAGTATAGTGGGTGCATATCAATATGTTTGAGTCATTGTAAACATTACAATATCTCAGAAGCATAACAAACATCATTTTGAATTCTTTGTCTCCTTTTCCACCTAATACAGGGGATATATGAAACATGTAATACAACACAGAAATAGTCAACATCATCTCGATTTCTTAATGTTCAATTTTCCAAGCTTGCATGGGTTTGACCAAATATGTTGAAGCAAAATGTCTACAACTCTTCCTGGCACCAATTCTCACCAATTTCCAAGTAAGACAATATTTCCTTATGTTTCCACAGAAGACAGGATACAAACAATACTGCTTGTGTGACAATGATGTTTGTTCACAACTATTTCGCAACGTTAACCTGCACCTCTCCTACACACACACACATATATTCAAATGTATGTGTATATAAGAAGTTGCAAATGCACTTGGAGTCTTTTAGACGATATATTTCAAAAGGTTTAACTGTTTTCATAGATTTTTCTGAACTTCAAAATTTGAGATAGAAAAGACATGGGGCTGTGTGGCAACAGTCTTGCTTCTCAGATGAGGCACAGCCCCATGTCTTTCAGTTTCAACTTAGGAAAATGAGACAAATCTGTGAAACTCGTTAAGCCTTTAAAAACGAACCATCTAAAGGACTCCCAGTGCATTTTCAAATTCTTTTTTCTATATTTTGACCCATGTGCAATAGAATAACTGTTTTATTCTTCTATGCTTTTATTCTTTTACTCATTTCAGTCATTTGCTGGGGCGATGCTGGAGCACCGCCTTTAGTCGAACAAATCAATCCCAAGACTTTTTCTTTGTAAGTCTAGAACTTATTCTGTCAGTCTCTTTTGCCAAACCGCTAAGTTACGGGTACATAAACACATCAACATCAGTTGTCAAGTGATGGAGGGGGGACAAACGCAGACACACACAAATATACATACATATATATATATATATATATATATATATATATATATAGCAATAAGAAAATGGAAGGGAATATGTGGTATCCATTAACTTGCAGACATTATATTATGTCAATTTACCTGTTTAGTTTTCAACTAAGAGGACAATAAAAACAATATACAAACACATGTGACATATTATGTCATATTAGCAATTAAAAAGGACATCTAGTGACTGAAGATGGGACAGTGTCTTACAGCTGTTTCAGTGTAGGGGAGACAATATCTCATTCTATCTATATAACTCCAGTAGGCTGGAGTAATTGATAGATGAAATGGATGAAATAGATAAGCACAAGATAAAATTACTATCTGCTTTTATAGCAAATTGATGCAGGTAGTTTATCTTGTCCCCTTCCAACTTTTAGTTCATGCAATTGAAAAAACTGCGTTATTTATGGGATGACCTAATACCTTCCTAACTGCCCCCTTCCAACCTGCCCCCTTCCAACCTGCGCTCAATCATCCACTTTTACAAACTTACCTGTCCACTCATTTGATGTAATTCTATGTACGATTTCACTTATATACACCTCGCTGTCACTTAAGGGTATCCCCACAAGACATGTTCTTCCCCATCTCTCTCTTTGTTTCTCTCTCATTTTCCAACTAGTGTAGTCATGTACCCTCTCTACAACAAGACACATGTTTCTGTCCCTCTATCATTTTGTAACCTCTCATCACCAGGCACAAAGCCACCTTCCTCAGTTCTATTCCCTGCTCAGTTGAAAGTCATGCTTTGCAAGTTACATGACAATATTCCTGATGTTGATGTCAAGTAAAAAGCATCCAGTACACTCTGTAAAGTGGCTGGCATTAGGGAGAGCATCCAGCTGGAGAAACCATGCCACAGCAGACATCAGAACTTGGCACAGTCTTCTGCCTCGCTAGCTCCAACGCATGCCAGCATAGAAGACAGATGTTAAATGAGGATAATGATATGTATATATATACATATATATATATATATATATATATATATATATATATATATATATATATATATATATATATATATATACACACACACACATATATATATCTTCAGTAAATCATAAATCTGAAAGAAAAACACACTCTAAGTTAGAGAGCATTAGAGTATTTAGAGAAAGACAGTTATGGCTGGTTAATGACCTCAAATATTCTACTAAGAACATTCCTACACCATCTAACGAACTGTAGACTAGAATGTTACTGGAAATAAAAAGGGGAGAGGTTATAAGCCACCAGTCATTAGGGTCTGACAAGATGTATGTAAAGCTAAACACATTTTGGACACAAAACCCTGAGTGACCCTATGAACCAGCCATAACTATCGTTCTCTAAATATATATATATATATATATAAATTCAATAATAGGATGAATTCTTTTACAAGAATTTATCAAGTAGCTAGCGTGAAAAAAACCTCATAAGGGAAAAAATCCATCATTTATTCCCAAAAGTATATTTATTTATATAAGGGCATTACTATATAAGAATGTCTCACGCTAAGAGGGACTCTAAGGTCCCTCTTATTATGGTAGTTTGACCTTAGAGTCCCTCTTAGCGTGAGGCATTCCTATATAGTAATGCCCTTATATAAATTAATATATAAATATATATATATATATATATATATATATATATATATATATATATATATATATATATATATATATATATACATATATATATATATATATATATATATATATATATATATATATATATATATATATATATATATATATATATAGATATATTTATAGGACTACATTATCCAGCATGTACTTCCTTTCATATTTTTGTCAGGATGTGTGATGAGGGAGCTTTAGTTTCTATTTTTAGTGAGGCAAGGAATCATTTGGTAGCTTTCTTATTGATTCAGTGATGACAATGATGATAAATGCAGTGAAGGTTATGATGGTGATGTGGTAGATTTTTTAAGTGGTGAATATCTTTTTTGCACACATTATTTGGTGAAGAAGACAAAGGAAGATATTGTCAGAGAGAATGACAAAGAGAACCAGAGAGAAAGAGAGAAAGAGAGAAAGAGATAAAGAGATAAAGAGAAGGATGTAAGGTTAATGCTGATGGAAAACATATGAAACATTAAAAACCTAACATACCTCCAGCAGTTTTATATACCAGAAGTGTATGTATGAGAAAGAGAGATAGAGAGTAACTAGTAATCACATAGTCCCTCTCTCTCTCTCTCTCTCACACACATATACACACACACACAGGTGTAGACAATCTATTTCACATTCACAGCTGAATACATAGTCAAATATTGAACGTCTATATTTTCAGATTGATGTTTTGTAATCAGCAGTATCTATTAATGGGTGATTAAACTTATTGATTTCTGAGACAGAGGAGCTGGGTATCAAAATTGTGATGTTCATACCCTTACCAAGAGTAATAACATTAAAATCAAAACAAAACAAAAAAGATGGGTTTAACTGGGAATGAAATTTGGATCTCTTCATATGAAGATTACAGGGTGTTTGTGGCTATTCTATGTCACTCCCCATAGAATTAAGGATGTGATTGCATGTCTCAAACTCTCAGTATAGGCTGTGGGTGTCATTCACTGCCAGCCTAGAAATTGAAACTATGACCTTTTGATCCTATGTCCAGCACCCTAACCACTAAGCCACCACCTTCACACACACCACATATAAATGTATCTATTATTGTAGCTACTTAATCTTAATTTAAGGGCTAATCTAAGCAGTCAAGGGTCGTGACGTCATTTTGGAGTAAGTAGTTAGCATAGCTACATGGTCTACAGCAGATGCCATGTTCAAATTCTATAAGGAGTGGCTATGTGGTAAGATGTTAGCTTCTCAACCACATGGTTCCAGGTTTTATGCCATTGTGTGGCACATTGGGCAAGTGCCTACTGTACTCCTGGGCTGACCAAAGCCTTGTGAGTGGATTTAGTAGATGGAAAGTGAAAGAAGCCTGTCATGTGTGTGTGTGTGTGTGTGTGCATGCATTTGTCCACCTCCACCACCACCACTAGACAATCAGTGTTGGTGTATTTATGCTAGAACGGGACGACGACACTGCATAGTGCCAAAGATCCCAGCAATGCCATCGCGCTTCAGGACCAGTTACTGCAACAGTTTGGGTTTCAGGGGCCCACAGCTTTTTAATATTCTCCCAAAGAGCCTGAGGAACCTGCACAAAATAGATGTAGGGGTTTTTAAATCAAAGCTGGACCTCTTCCTGTCGAGAGACCCAGATGAACCTACCTCGCGGCAGGAGGTGCAAATGAGGGTTGCTAAATCAAACTCTATTCTTCACCAAGTGCCACAAATTGTAAGATGCTCCCTGTAATAACAGTGTAGCAACACGGCGGTGCATCAGCATGGCCGCAGCTCTAAGCTGAAACTCTAATAAAAAAATTTTTTTTTAAATATATATATATATATATATATATATATATATATATATATATATATATATATATATATATATATATATATATATATATATACATATTTGCATGCACAAATGAGAGTGAAATATATTGTTTAAATAAATGTCTTATCTTGTTGTTTAGCCCCAACACAACCATGATCCAGAATAATTAACATCAAAAGGGCCCTTGCTATGGCCATACCATAAATTTCTCAAGTGTATGGAGGACTACATTAAATAGTGTGACATTTTTCTTTACAATGATTTGGATGGAAATTTATGGAAATTTAGGGTAATTTGACTACTATCTTTAGCTGTTCAAGTGGCTGTGTAAAGCCTCTTTCAGTGGGTTTGCTCATTTAAATGTATGTTAATTGAACATCTGATAGCTGTTTTCCATTTTTAATTAATATTCTGATCGAGGCTCATTAGAGTGTGGTTGATAATGGGTTCATGTAAGTGTCCCATATTTTCTATGTGCTACTCTGATTACACACACACACACAAATCTTCATCATCATCATCATCATCATCATCATCGTCATCATCATCATCATCGTCATCATCATCATCATCGTCATCATCATCACTTCCACCCCTATTCCTAAATATCCCTCAGTGCCTCTCACAGTCTTGCAGTCTTCTTGATCTTCTGTCTCTCTTCTATTTATGTTCTTGTATCTTGAGGATATGCTCCGATACATCACCAACATCTTTACCTTCCTTTCTGGCTCCACTGCAATTACTCTCACCCACCTCAGTGTGTGTGTGTGTGCGTGTCTGTACATGTGCATATGTTTTGCACCTGTCTTAATGTTAGTGTTGTGTATAAAAATAAGGCTATAATCCATATAATTTGGGTCATTGCTTACAATCTGCCTTAAAAATGTGCCTGACTATTGAGATGTTCGTTGGGCAAAGGACCAGGGGAAAATATTTCCTAGTTTGGAAACAAGTGAGAATTAGAGATAGGAAGGACATTTAGTTGTAGAAAATCTACCACAGTAAGATTCAGCTGACCCATGTTAGCTTCAAAATGTGGGCACTAAGATGATGAGAATTATAACACACACACACACACACACACACACACACACACACACACACACATACACATACACACACATACACACACTTACATTGCCATGAAAAAGAACACTCAATACACACTGTAAATTGGTTGGCATTAGGAAGAGCATCCAGCTGTGGATAAAGCAAGCAATGAAGCAAAATGCAGTCCTTGGACCCATCAGATCCTGTTAAAATGTTCAACTCATACCAATACAGAACATGGAGATTAAATTACAATGATGACATATATATATATAGTGGAGGCACAATGGCCCAGTGGTTAGGGCAACAGACTTGCGGTCATAGGATCGCGCTTTCGATTCCCAGACCGGGCATTGTGAGTGTTTATTGAACGAAAACACCTAAAGCCCCACAAGGCTCCGGCAGGGGATGGTAGCGAATCCTGCTGTACTCTTTCACCACAACTTTCTCTCACTCTTACTTCCTGTTTCTGTTGTGCCTGTAATTCAAAGGGTCAGCCTTGTCACACTGTGTCATGCTGAATATCCCCGAGAACTATGTTAAGGGTACACATGTCTGTGGAGTGCTCAGCCACTTGCACGTTAATTTCACGAGCAGGCTGTTCCGTTGATTAGATCAACTGGAACCCTCGACGTCGTAAGCAACGGAGTGCCAACAACAACATATATATATATAATGCTGACCATTTACACAATGTAATGGGTACTTCTTTTTTTTTCATAGCAGTGTGTGTGTACCTATCAGCAGTCATGGTTAGGTAGTTCATTGTTAGTCAACAATTACTATCCGCATTAAATGTCCCAAATGGTAGGATGAAAAGTGAACTGATTGAGTTTAAAACGTTGTATTTGTCAGGTACCCCCTTAACTGAATATATTTCAATGTGGAGGTGAAGTGTAACTACAAAAAAACATATGTCTGGTGTTTTATGGTTATTGATAATTTCTCACTTGCAACAACACTATTGTTGCTCTTATAGTGCACACATAAATCTGAAATGTGTGTGTGTGTGTGTGTGTGTGTGTGTGTGTGTGTGTGTGTGTGTGTGTGTGTGCATGTGCGCACACACTTCTGTGTGTGTGTGTACCAGTTCACTTATATGTGAAAGATGTAAGACAACAGTGAAACAAATATAGAAAAGAAATAAGAACTAAATGAAGAGAAAGAGAAAGGGTGATATAGTGAGTGAGTTGATGTGAAAGAGAGAAGGAAAAGAGGAAAGCTAGAAACTTTACTCACATAGAGAGAGTAAGAGACAGGGAAGCGATAAAAGGGAAGAGGGAGGCCATTAGATAAATAGCAAGGGGAGACAGAGACATATAGAAAGACAGAGAGAGAGAGAGAGAGAGAGAGAGAGAGAGAGAGAGAGGTGGAGTGAGAGAAAAATAAAGTGATAATCTATAATACAATTGTAAAAAGAAAAGACAGTATTATGAGGTGTAATTTCATACATGTGATGCTGTGTGCTGAGAAGGTGTTTTGATATTAACACTAAAGTAAATGGTCCAAACACACGAGCAATATTAATCACAGACAAAATACTACTATTCACCAAGGCATACAAACACACACACAGACACACACATACACACACACGTGTGTGTGTGCTTGTATGCCAGATGTGCGTGTATGTGTGTATGTGTGTGTTGTATTTTTATCTGTGCCTGTTCATCTTTCTGGCTTACCGGTCAGGAAAAAGCCTCTTTTTTTTTTCACACATACAATATGTGTCCACACACACATATATGTGTGTGTGTGTGTGTGTGTGTATGTGTGTGTGTGTGTGTACATGCATTATAAAACTGTTTTTATGCTTGAACATGTGTGTATATGTGTGTGTGTGTACGCATGCATTATAAAACTATGTGTGTGTGCTTAAATGTGTGTATGTGTTTGTACACACACATGCTTTATAAAACTATGTTTGTGTGTGTGTGCATGTGTGTGTGTGTGTGTGTTTGTATGCGCGGTTTTGTGTGTGTGTGTGTGTAAAATATGCTATTATATGAAGTGTTCAGGTGTATTACAACTCATCGGAATGTGTGTTTGTGGCTTTGCATAAGAGAGAGAGTGAGAGATAGAGAAAGAAAGAGTGAGGGAAGAAGAGAATAAAGATGAAAGAGACAGAAAGATAGGGAAAGAATGAATGACAGAGAGAGAAAGAGAGTGGAACAAGCCTCAATGTATATACATCTATAGTTGCAGACTTGTATTAAGGCAGAGACAGTCCTGTGAATCCTCCAAGAGAAATTCTATCATCATGAAAGAATGTTCCAGCTTATTCAATACCTATTTATGACTGCATATGTACACATCAAAGTTAATTGGTACATTTTTATTTTATGCAACCTTTGCATTAAGAAATTGCACACTGCAGTTGTATCTGTGCATCACACATTTCATGTAAGTTTACCATTGGCAGGAGAGCTAGGTGCAGATCTGTTTATTCGTGTTTTTAATTGTTTGTTCTGATACGTTTATAAACCATTTGCTGGAGATTATGTTGTATAGCTCTAGGTTAAACTAGATTGACCAGAAACAGAGCCTATCATCAAATGTATCCAGATATGAACATTCCATCTATTTCTTTTTCAGGCATTGATATCACATTATCCATTGTGGCCTTTTTATTTTTTCTTTGTTTCTGCTTCTTAGAAGGGAGTTGAGGGATATGTAAGTGTTGTTTCTAGTAAATTGTACAAAGAAACATCAATGTTGTCAGTCAGTGGTCAGAGTGGTGCTTAGTCCCAGAACAGTCCTGGTCAAGTAGGGTTTATGACCAAAAGGCATTACCCCTTTACTTACCATATTTTTATTCAAATACACTGGTTGTGTTTCTATAAATTTCAAAGAAAATAAATGCAAAATTTATTTCATCATCATCATTTAATGTCTGTTTTCCCTGCTGGCATGGGTTGGATGGTTTAACAGGAGCTGGCATGTCGGAAAGCTACAACAGACTCCATTTGTCTGTTTTGATATGGTTTCCATGGCTGGATGCCTTTCCTAATGCCAACCACTTTACAGAGTGTACTGGATGCATTTTACATGCCACCAACGTAAGTGCTTTTTATGTGGCACCTGCACAGGTACTTTTTTGATCAGCTGAGTTAGAAAGTTGAACTGAAGGAAGTGCCTGTAAATCAGGTGAGAGGTTATAGTATAGAGGGACAGAAGTAATGGTTTTACTAAAAAAGGGATACTTGGGTACCTCAATTGGTGTTCGGAATATAAATTACATGAAACTTTATGTTCTGAGTTCAAATTCTATCAAGGTCAACTTTGTTTTTCATCCTTTCGGGGTTGATAAAATACGACCCATTTAAGCACCAGGGTCGATGTAATTGACTTACCCACCTGCTCTGAAATCACTGGCTTTGTACCAGAATTTGATATCATTATTAAACTTTTACGTGGAAGAAATTTTGGTGGAACGTTTTAGATCAACAGGTTGGATTCATTCAGCCAAAACTCTTCAAAGCTGTGCTCCAGCATGACCAGAGCCCAAAGACTGAAACGAGTAAAAGATAAATGATCATCTCAACCGTCAAATCATAAGCACTCCATTCTTAGGGGTTCATTTTAAAAATTTGTTCTAAGATTTTTTGTTTATTTGCTGATATCATCCTCATCATCATCATTTAACGTCCATTGTCTATGCTGGCATGGGTTGGATGGTTTGACAGAAAACTGGTAAGCTGGGGAATTGCACCAGGTTTCAATCTGATTTGGCATGGTTTCTACAGTTGGATGCCCTTCCTAACACCAACCACTCCATGAGTTTAGAGGGTGCATTTTACGTGCCACCAGCATAGGTGCCAGTTATGAAACACTGGCATTGGCCACAACTATGATCTCACTTGGCTTGACAGGTCTTCTCAAACATGATATATTGTCAAAGGTCTTGGTCACTTGTCACTGCTTCCTTGAGGCCCAGCTTTGAAGGGTACTTTTTACATGCCGCATATCTAGCATGAGTACTAGATATGCGACACTGGTATTGGCCACAACTACGATATCACTTGGCTTGATGGGTCTTCTCAAGCCCATTTATGGAAAACCTGTAGAGATAGCTTTAAAATGGGATTTAGTAGCACTGCTAACACAAGTAGAACATAGTATTGACGTTTAAGCCTTTAATATACTTTGTAGTCTATTATGGTTGCATACAGTGTCCCTAACATCAATTAATATGTGGTTGGTTTTAGGAAAGGCATCCAGCTGTAGAAACCTTTCCAAATCAGATTGGAGCCTGGTACAGCTTCCCAGCTTGCCAGTCCTCAATCAAACCATCCAACCCATGACAGCATGGAAAGCGGATGTGAAACAACGACGACGATGATGATGATGTACCAGTTGCCAGGAATGTGTTTTGCATATAAAATTGGTATCTCCAATTGTGTTATTCCACTAAACTTAGTGGTTAGTTAAGTAATGTGTATGTGGATGGTTAATGGAGTCAGTGTGGTACTGAAGAGGGACCAAGAACACCTGAAATATGCATATACACTCAGTACTATTTTTATATTTTTGATAGCGTTGTTTCCGTAGACATATTCATATACGAAACGTAACTTTCATTGCTGGTTCTAAATACTATATATTTTCATATCATTTCTGTATCAGCTTCTTTTCCTGGGAGCTGTTCCATCACTCATATCTGACTCAATTGCCTTTCTCTCATCACTTCTATTTATTGTGTCTAACACCACAGGCCTTTCATTAACCATTACCTACAGTCCTTCTTCCCCAGAACATCAGTCCTCTGGAGCTCCCTCCTTGCTCATATCTTACCTGTGTATTTGTATTGACTTGTGACAGTTTAAGCAGAGCCTTAACATTAACAGTGTCACCAGTGAAAGGGTATTACACCTTTCTCCAGATCCGACAAGAAGTTAAAATTTACTTTTCAATAGCTTTGTCAAAGAAGAAAAGCGGCGCTAATAAGCCCCCCATCTTTGACAGATAAGATGAATTACTTTCAGATAACAAATGAAAACGCTTTGAATTTCCTCCTGAAAAGCTTCATCGCTAAAACGAATGTCCATAGAAATATTTTTGGACTGATTTGAAACATTACATTTCCATACCTATCTGATTTGATCGATGGATAAATAATAATAATAATAATAATAATAATAATAATAATAATAATAATAATAATAATAATAATAATAATAATAATAATAATAATAATAATAATAATAATAATAATAATAATAATAATAATAATAATAATAATAATAATAATAATAATAATAATAATTCAGTGATGACATCAGGATGCAATTTGGCCTTGATAAATGTGCAAAAGCTATCTTTATCAAAGGAAAAATGACAAATACATCTAATGTGAACCTTGACCAGCAAAATGTCATAAAAGAGTTAGAACCAGCGGAGAGCTACAAATACCTAGGGGTAATTGAAGGGGACAATATCAACAAGCACTCAGTGATGAGGGAAAGGATCAGAAGAGAATGTTATCGCAGGGTGAGAGCAATACTGAAGACAGAGCTGAACGCGAGAAACAGGATCGAAGCGATCAATGCTCTAGCCATACCAGTCGTGACTTACAGTTTCAACATCGTTAACTGGTCAATTACTGAAATATGTAATGT
>NC_142930.1:109395928-109400928 GCF_046866305.1 Octopus bimaculoides | reverse complement strand
TTGTGGATGAAGTAGCAGTAGTAGTGATATTGACAGCCATAGCATCTCTATATATCAATAACTAGAATATTCAGTTCAGATCACTCTTCTTAAGCCATGAACAGCATCACAAAAATCAGTCATAGCAAACACTAAGATAGCTATAGTAGTGTTAGAAGTAACAACAACAACAGCAGCGGCAGCATCAGCAGCAGCAGTTGCAACAGCAGCAGCAGCAGTAGTTGAAACAGCAGCAGCTGCAGTAGTAGTAGTAGTAGTAGTAGCAGCAGCAGTGGTAGTGCTGCTGAGTCGAATGAATGATACTAGCTGCTTGCCGCTGTTCAGTTGTGCCGGCCCAGCAATGAGGGATGCACTACAATAGCGTGAATTAATATGTGTGTAGTTACAATACTACCAAAGTCGTTGCTTTCTCTCAACACAGCTCCTGCTGTTGTCACCACCCCCATCACTACCACCACCACCACCACCACCACTATAAACAACAACAACAACAACAATATCAACAACACTACTGGAAACATCAATATTACCATCAAAACCACAGACACTGATAACACAACCACCGCCACCAACACCACCACCGGCAACACCACCACCACTATAACCACAACCACAACTACCTCTACTAACCCCTCCTCTGTCACTGCCTCTTCTTCCAGTATCTTCCACCACCAACATAATAACAACAACAACGAAAACAACAGCAGCAACAACAACATCATCAATAACATTGCAACTGGCACACCTTCCCACACAAGCAACACAAACAGCTTGGACACGATCGCCAATGACACACGCTGGACAGATGCTCGAACACAACCACACGCATCATTTCTGCTGCCAATGTTGTTGTCACCGTCGTTGTTGTTGTCGTCACTGCTGCCATCCTCTTCAGCATCATCTCCAACACCTATGTTAAAAACAAGCAAACCAACAGAATTGGCACCTACACCACCATTGTTTCCTGCTCCTCCTCTGGTAACACCTTATTGGACAACATACTTGACGTCCTGCCACAACCACAACCACCACCTCCACCTCCACCAACACTACTACTACTTCCATCACAGTTTCCAGACTTTCTTATACTTTTCTTGTTTTTTCTTTATTCTACCCTACAGGTTTATTATGCCATTTATTATCGCTATATTTCATAAGTTACAAACAGTTGAATTTTAGAGAAAAATGTACAAAAAAGAAAAATATACTAAAACTAATTATAATAACAACAAAAAAGAATACTACTACCACTAACAATAATAGTAATAATAATAGTACTAATAATTTTAAAAGGAAAACAACACCTATAACAACAACAGGCTCAATAATATTTCAATGAATTGATGAAAAAGTGGAAAAGAAACCCTAGATAGGAATATAAAATATTTTTGTTTTGCTGTTAAAAAAAATAACAAATAACATTGAAAAGTGAAAAAAAAAAAAGATATAAAGCTTGACAAATTGATTGGATACAATCTGTTATTTTATTTTATTATTAATCCGATTCTGGCCTTGCTCCACATCCATCCAACTGGTGTTAAGAAAGTTGTAAAATAGTTCCTACCCAAAACTAATTCGAAATGAAACAAAGTTTATAAAATGGAATAGAATGAAAGAGAGATATTAAAAAAAGATATATATATAAAAAAAAAATAATAAATTCTCTCAAAACTTGTAATATTGCTAGAAACCCTGGAACCTTAAAGTAATTTAAAGAGTGAAAAAAAAAAATCATTTGCTGCTTTTTCTTACAAAAATCAGTCATTTTAAAGTTTCTTTTTCTTCATTTTATAATTTCTCTTTCTTTTAAATTATTCTACACTCTCGTCTTTTTCGGTATCTTTTGTTTCTCTTACAAATAATTTTTCAAATAATAAAAGGATGATTTTTCTCAATTTGGCCATCAGTATTTTATGAAAAAATTTTAAAACCAAGAAAACGGTGAAGAAAAACAGGCTCTCTATATAAGGACAAACAATAGATCAAGATGGTACATTGATATTGAAAGTAGAAAAATAAAAGATAAAAAATCTGTCCAGGGAAGTTATTCAAGTTTAACAGAAATTTTATTTATTAATTTCCTTTTTTTATTCTTCTTTAAAAACACAAATTCAAATATTCCACCAAGCAAACACACCTTTTCTTTTTCCCCCTGTCACACTGTCTTTTCTTATGGCAGAAGTAAAAAAAAAATATTAAAATCACGATGAGCAGAAGGTAAACAGATGTGAAAGAGGGAGGGAGGGAGACTGCAAAAATAGGAAGTGAGTGAGGTGGAAAAAGAGATAAAGAGGAAGAGAAAAATACAGACATACAGAAAGAGAAAGAGTGAGAGAGTGAGCGAGGAAGAACAAGAGGGAGAGACAGAGAGAGTGAGAGAGAGAAATAGGGAGAAAGAACACTTGCTTCTTCCAACCAGCTAAAAGCAAGAAGAAACATATACCTCGTAATAATAATAATAATAATAATAATAAGGCTCTTCTCTTTTGAAGTAAAAATTATATATATATATATATATATATATATATATATATATATATATAACTAAAAAAAAAACTGAACAAGTACTCCATATGTGAACAAGGAATCACCATGTCAAGAAGACAGGCTTTTACCCTTAAACCTTTTGGCTTGGTTTTATTCCAAAGTCTACTTATATTTTCGGTCAGTGGATTGAACGCTTCAGCAGATCTCAAGTCACTGTAAGTACCCGAGTACCTTTTTACCTTATCCACATTCTAACTGTCATTATGCTATGATTATATACTAGTTGTAATTTGACTTGTATTCAATACATTTTCGCATTCACAATGCGATCTTTCTGTTTGGTGGGGTGGGGGGAGTATCTTTCTGTGTGCGTGTATGTGAGAGAGAGTGTGTGTATCAGTTTGTGTGTGTGTGTGTGTGTGTGGACAATGTTTTTGTCACCTGTCATCTCTCTTCTCATTTTCGTTATTTAATATTTTTCATTCTTTTTTTTTTCTAAATTTCACTCCTTTTAACCTGGTTTTAATATTTTCTTGTTTCTAAACTATTTGAGGACCTACCCTCTTTCATGTGATCTCCCATACAATAAACATTCATGTACCCATAGACACAAGCTTTGATATCACATGGCACTGGGTTCAATACCACAGTGCACTGCCTTAAGCAGTATCTTTCTCTGAAGCCTCAGATTGACTTCTACTTCTTGCAAGTGAAATACAGTACATGGAAACTATAGAGAAGCCTGCTATATACACATATTTGTGTGTTTGTGTGTGTTCCTGCCTGTGTTACATTCACACCAGTGAGAAAATAAAACAGCATCATTCTATATGCTTTATCCCTTTAGACTGTGAAAGATTAGCAGTTCAACAAATAGATATTGATAAGCACCAGATTGGAATAAGTAGTGTGGTAGATGTGATACACTAAAACCTTTACAATCAATGCTCCAGCATGGTCACAGCCTAATGGCTGTAACTAGTAAAAGGAGAGAGAAACATGAAAGAATATATGAAGAAGTATTTAAATTTGAGTGTAGGTGTGTATGTGAAGGTATATAGACACACCTGTGCGTGTGTATGCCTTCACATATGTGTGAAGTGTATGTGTGTGTGTGCGTGTGTGTGTATCCTCATCATCATTTAACATCCGTTGTCCATGCTGGCATGGGTTGGGCTTGACAAAGGATGGCAAGCTGGAAGTTTTCACCAGACTCCAGTCTGATCTGGCATGGTTTCTACAGCTGGATGCCCTTCCTAACACCAACCACTCTGAGAGTGTAGTGGGTGCTTTTATGACATGGGTGCCAGTTGCATGACTCAAGTATCTGCTACAGCTACGATTCTTTTGGCTCGATGGGTCTTCTTACTCAAGTACAGCACTCACATAGTTACTTTAAATATCTCCCCTCCAATATATTCTATAAAACTCCATGCTCTTAAGCACATGCACACACACACACACATACACACACATATATATATGTGACAGCAAACAAATTCAATTCTTGTCTCTTGGAAAACAGAAAGTGAAACTAAATCAGTAACTTTGAAATAATCAACATTTATGAAATTCTCATCTACTCAATTTTACTGAAATATTAATCTCAACAAATAAAGCAACTTTTTCCCATTCTTATACACCTCATTTTCTGATCACAAAAATCACACATTTATCAAAGCTTAATCACCACAAATATTCCAAGACAATCTAAGTATTTTGTCATCATGAATATTTGAAACAAACGATAATTCTTGAAAATAATCAAGATATCATATAAAATAGGGAGGAAAATTTGTATTAAATGAGTACAGTATCACAACGCAAAAATACATTCTGTCATAGTCAATTAACAGGAAAAAACGAAAAAAAAAAGAACTTGTAATACCTTTTCTTAATTCTACTTTTAAATAAAACATTCTATAATATATTCATGTACATATGTATATACTTATGCACACACAGGCTCATGCATAAGTACAAATACGCATATACAGTCACACACGCGCGCACACACACATATTCGCAGTCAGCTGTAGGTGGCTTTCTGCTATCATTTACAGTCGACCAAGACTTCTCTAATAACAAAATTGTAGATGAATTACTTGGTTATTGTCATCAAATTATTCTTTCATAACCTTATAATGTTTTCTTTTCGGTTTCCTTGTGTAGACTGTCTTAAGCCACTTGTTGAAGTCTACACACACACACATGCACGTGTGTTTGTGTGTGTGCTGTGTGTATATATAGAGATAGATAGATAAATAGAGAGAGAGAATAGTTGTAGTTATTCTAAAAATTAGAATACTCGCACACACACACAAACATATACATACACTCGCATAAGAATACACATATATATATGTATTTGTAAATATGTACGTATATTTGTAAATGTCTATGTGTGTATGTCTATATACATGTGTGTGTATGTTTGTGTATATGTTTATGTGTTAGTGTGTGTGTGTTTGTGTGCTTGTGTGTATGTATATATAAATCATCATTATATATAT